>NC_056729.1:402411910-402441910 GCF_019279795.1 Protopterus annectens | reverse complement strand
ACCTGTGCCCCACTATGGTTGTCATCATGGTCAGAGTCACCAAACAAGCTAAAATCACTTGTATAGCAGGAGGGACTGGGACCATCATGCTCACCTGTGATGAAAAGGCAAGATATGTACATTACCAACATCATTATATTTTTTTATCATATACACACTACACTCACATGCACACTCATTCACACACACACAGGCACACACACACACACACACACACACACACACACACACACACACACACACACACACACACACACACACACACACACACACACACACACACACACACACACACACACACACACACACACACACACACACACACACTCACTCACACACACACTCATACACACAAGGTGTCCCACAGGCATTACACATACCTCACATTAGGCAGAGGGTGACAGTCATGACACACACCCAGACCACAACAGACACACTCTAGACAGGCCCTCAAGATCATGCAGTGCATTCCTTTCAACTACTACTTTTTACTAATACTTTACACCACTGGGATGTGTGAGTATCTATAGTAGGTGTTCAGCCTTCACCTAGAACACACTACACTCATGTAGACATCAGTGCTGTTCATCTGTATAGCACTGTGGCAAAACCTAGGGAACATAACTACAAACTGTACAGAGTTTTCAGAACTATTTTGATATGTGGGTCATACTCCCTATCTGCTGCACATACCTCGTATGTTGGTCTGGTACATTACTGGTTTGACCAGTGGATTGGTGACCCTACTTTTATTGTCATACTGTAATTTCCAGTTGTCATAACCTGCAATACATGTATGTGAAAACAAGGGCATTTCCTCAAACAACTTTACAAACTTACAGTGGATATAGTAAGTGTACACACCCCACTTAACATGCAAGGGTTTTGTGACATATCACATGAGACCACATTAATATTGCCATGAGATTTACACCATTTCGTATGACATGTAACCTGTACACTCTGAATGAGAAACATACATATCAGATAGGGGTGGCATATCGTATACATCAGTATTACAATAGCTGGCTTGCAGAAGGTGCACACCCGTAAACCAATACTTTGGTAAAGCACTTGTTGCTCTCATTACAGCATTTAGTCCTCTTGGGGTGGTGTTTCTCAGCATGGCACATCTCAACATGGCAATGTTTGCAAACTCTCCCTAGTCAAACACCTCCAAATCTGTCCAATTGCAAGGCCATCCCCTGTGCACAGCACTTGTCAGGTCACCACACAGACTGTGTTTTTTATGTAGGTGTGGCCTTCAGGCTTGGCCACAGCAGACTGTTGATTATGTTCTTGTGAATCCATCATTTTGTTCATTTGGATGTAGACTGTGGCTCATTGCTGTGCAATGTTGGGATACCTCCCCATCCACAGCTATGTGGCAGACACCAGACAGATTATAGCCACAATGAACTGGTGTTTGGAAGTGGTCATAATACAATCCAAATTGGCTGCAGCCCCAGTTCAAGCTGGTGGGCAGTAAACCCAAAGCAGGACACTGCCATCACCTTGCTTTACTGTGTGGGTGGTGATATTATGCTGATGTTCATCATGTTACCCTGCTGCAGTCATCACACTTGGGTTATCCTGTCATCAAGCGGTCCCGCAGTCGGCCTGAATTCCAAAGTCTTGGTCCGGCGTCGGTTGCTGTCACTTCTTCGCTGACGTCAGTGCACCAGGGGTATAAAAGAGGCATCCAACGCCATTTTCTCCAGTCTATCTTGCCGTGCGGTGCCCGAAGCAGAAGCAGTTCGCAAGTACCGGTCAGCCGACACCTGAGATTTTCGAATCGAATTTCAGTCCGAAGTCTTCAAAAGCGAAGTACCCCGTTGGGGAACCTTTTCTTGCCAAATGTCCAATGTCAGAAAAAGTTAACAATTGCATTTCTTGTGGGAAGCAAATACTTCATATGGACTTTCATTCTTATTGTATTCCTTGCCTAGGCCCAGACCACAACGTCACTGGTTGTCGGTTTTGTGCTAGGTTCAATAAGAGAACTATAAAGCGGCGCTTTGATTTCGCTCGACACTACTTCGGTAGGAAATTTAATTATACTATGCCGTCGGAGCAACCGACTATCGGCATGCATAAAAAACGCAAAGATAAGGACAGGCAGCCTAGATCCAAGCCAGACTCCGAGGCCTCGGCTGGGCCTGTCGCTGGTTCTCCGGTTTTCAGTGAGGCACCTACGCAGCCCCTGATGACCACAGAATTGGAACCCCAGACCACTTCGGATTCTCAATCAGAGAGCACTAGGCCGATGCAACCATTTTCTTTAGGCCCTACCGACAACATTGCAGAAGGAGAAGCAGGTGCTGTGGAAACACCTTCAGTTACAGAAGGTGTCTTTAGACCGACTACTCTCACCATAAAATCTTATGCTAAGCTTAAGATTCCTTTAAAACCTAAAAAGACTGTACATCAGTCTCCAGTTCAAGGCCCCATGCCTAAGAAACAGATGCTTAAGATGGCTGAAGATTTGATTACTCTGATCAGAGGCTCCCAACTCCACCCCCAGACAAAAGGCCAAGACAAGAGGAGGATTATGCTTCCTCTGATCAAGTTTCTATTTCCTCAGACTCCTCTGAGGAATTCCCCCTTATGAAGATTCTGATGCTGAAGACTCCATTCCCACAGCATCTCCCCCTGAAGACTATTCCTTTGGGGAAACCTTACATACCATGAGGGAACATTTCCACTGGGGAAGGTCAGGACTACTCTGACTCAAAGAAAAGGCTCCAAGAGTTTCTTTTACTTCCCCAGCAAAGACCTCTTGCTATCCCTCCAGTTTTAGACATTGTGGATGATGTTTTCTTAGAATCTAGTCTAAATCCATATTCTCTGCCTCCTGCTCCAGCCAAACCAGACAGATATTATAGAGTGCCTGACTCACACAAATTCCTTTACAAAAGCCCTGTTGCTAACCCAGAAACAATCTCCCAGGGTCCCAAAGGGGCTAAGGCTTCTATGGCTAAAAATCCTGTGCCCTCTGAAAGAGACTCTACAGCACTAGATAAGTGAGGGAAGAAGGTTTACACCTCAGCTACTCTAGCTATGAGAGCATTAAATTGTCAATTTCACATGCTGAAATATCAGCAATTCCTAATGTCTCAATTAAAACAAAAGATGAGCACACACACTCAACAGTCTGAATTCAAGGAAATGCAGGATCTGTTGCATGCAGCTGAACAGGTGGGCAAACATACTTTACAATGTGGATTTGATTCCTTGGAACCTTCTTGCAGAACAGCTGTTACTGGGTCTGTCATACGCAGGCATGCTTGGTTAAAGGAACAAGCTCTGCCTGATCATGTTAAAGCAAAATTACTAGATGCACCTTTACAGCAAGATGTCTTATTTGGTGTCAAAGCAGAAGAGGTTTTAAAGAAAATGGAGGATAAGACAAAGTTTATGCAGATGGTCAAGGATTTCTTACAGGTACAACCCCCTCGTTTCAGCAGAAATTGGCCAACAAAAAATTGGTCCTTTCCAGCTTCTGACAGGCCACAGAGGGGTAAATACAGATGCCCAAGGGGCAGAGGTCAAGCATAAATTCCTTACAAACCTCACCAATGGGGCACTGCACAACAGAAGGGAGGAGAAGACAGGCCCCAAACTACTAGAAGACAAACACAATGACTTAACCCTCAAACTGCCAAGCAAAACTCTCTTGGCAGCTCCCTTGGGAGGAAAATTAGCATTTTTTGCAGACAACTGGCACATCATCACAAAGGACAAATGAGTCCTAGACATTATCTCACAAGGATACAGATTTCATTTTCACACCTTACCAAGGATAAAAGGAATGCCAAACCTGCCACAAAATCAATGGGCAGAGGCACAAAAACAAATTGCAGCTCTCACGGACATGAGAGCCATTCAACTGGTGCCTACACAGGAGCAAGGCCAAGGATTGGAAGTGGTCATAATACAATCCAAATTGGCTGCAGCCCCAGTTCAAGCTGGTGGACAGTAAACCCAAAGCAGGATACTGCCATCACCTTGCTTTACTGTGTGGGTGGTGATATTCTGCTGTTGTGCAGTGCTGTTACTCTGCTAAACTAACATGACCAAATTGTAGACAAAGAGAGTTCAACCCTGGTCTCATAACATCTTCACACATTTCCACAAATGCGTTTTGAAAAGCTGTTGTATTGTTGTCCAGACATTACCAAGAACTGGATGCTTTGTATTGCGAGGAACAGCTGCCATCGTCAAGACACACCCTATACCAAAGACATGTGGAGTCCATGGAAGATTGTTGTCACATGTAGTACACACCCAGTACTTGCCAGAGATGTCTGATACCCCTTTACTGTTGCTGTATGTCTCCTGGCAGCCTCCATGGACATTTCTGGGATGATTTTTTCAACATATGTGTACGGATATTCACTTTTTCAAAATGTCACTGTTGCACCATCTCTTGTATACCTTTTGATGACTATCTGCACTGTGTTCTATGGCATATGCAATGCTGTGTGTATGTGTCCATAGGGTTCAATCCCTTTGCAGCATATTAGGCTGTATGCGAAGCATGGCTATTGCTGTAGCAGGCAACTGTGGGTCTGTGCTGTGTTAATCTTGATATGTGAGCTGACTGTTATTTGCAGGTACTCCAGGAGTTCGTGACTGATTGCAGGTGTGTACCCAATATGATCAACTGCTGTGGTTGTATCACACACTGATATACCCCAGTATGAGCTTCCTCCTGTCCACACATATGCATCTAGCTTCTTGGACTGTTACCACTCCACATACATGTTCCCCTAACAGAGTTGTATGTTTAACATTTGCATTGTACAGATTATAGGTCACAATTCAGGTTGCATGGCTTTGGTCTTGTGTATTTTGCTCACATTTTCATATGTCACAAATACCTGGCATTGTGACATGTGTGTACACCTTTTGTTTGTATTATATCACAATACTGTATACAACATTTCCCTACTATTGGCACTCTGTCCCTACATTTTATCAATCATTATCCAGATGTCCTGCAGTAACAGGTTTGTGAGTTATGATACTGATATGTGACATCTCATGCAAATAGGCCCATGTGATATCATGCAGTGAACCCCACCACAGGTGATCTTGCAGATACATGCAATTTGCTGACTATAACAGTTCAGTGCATGGCCACATGCATGACCTTAAAATGCCAGGGGTACTGGTAAGACACAACAGGAGGATGTCATACTTACCGGTCTCAGGCTGTTGTGCCTCCTGTTGACGGGAGGTAGTTAGGTATTGTGAGGTAGAGGTATTGTCAGCAGCTTCACAATAGCCATTGAATAGCCATTGGTCCAGGAGCAATGCTACATGTCTGCACAGGTACAGTATACACTATGATATTACACTATTTGCTATTCTTCACCTGAAATGGGCACATGTGTGGATTACTAAACTCCACCCAGTACTCTATTTTGCAATGACATATGCATCTAAAGACTGTTAGTACACAGTTGAAATATAACCTCAGTACACTGATGTGGACTTTTGCCTTACCTGGATGCTCCTCGGCAGTTTCCTGGGTGGCACCCATTTCCATGACAGTGGTTTATGAGACATGGCAGTGGTATTTTTAACTGGATTGTTTAGTATAATCTTGGAAAGTGAGAGGATGTGTGAGATGTTGGTAAATATGTATGGGTACTCCTTATCTGAACAAGGGTGGTTTGCACAGGTGTAGTAACAAGTGAGAGATAACACTGATCAGTCACAGGATGAGGTAATGGTAGAGGGTGGTGGCAGCTAGGTTGTGAACATGGTGATGGTTGATGATCTGCAGTATGGTTTCATGCCAGGTAAGAGCAGTACAGATGCAAACTCCTTATACTGTATGCACTTTTACACTGGTGTCTGTTTCTCAGTGCTATTACATCCCTGGAGTGCCTGGTATATTTGCAATTACATGTCTATTCTCCATAGCAAGATTGCTTTTTTGTTGTGTCAGTCTGCCTGTAGTTTGGATATTGTTGGTGACATGGCTAGCAGCTCAGTGTATTTTACCTAATTTGATGTTATGTCCAGATATTTGGCAGAGATGTAAGTGCTGCCTGGCCCCCATAAGCGTTGTGTATTTCTGATACATCAGTGGGAGGATGTGAATATTTATGTGACTAACTACTGAGAGGTCACTGGGCTTTGGACTTTTGCTATTCCACTCAATAGATGTTGGACAGGCAAGACGGTGTTACTGCCTCATATGTGTCAGCTCAACTACACCAGTATTTTAGATATGTCCACATTTTCATGGCTCCCCCCCTTTGTCAGGCTTGGTTATGCTTTCTTGCACGAAGCTGTTTTGAGCATACCTGTCAACCATCCAGATTGTTCCAGACTGCCCACGTTTATTACCCATATTTCTGGTCTATTGCACAGTATCATTTTATTCATTCCTGTGATAAATCACTGTGATAATGTGGGGATTTCTGTCAGTATATGATGACCTACATTACAGTTTCAAAGTGGACGTCCTTCCAAACATGTATGCTGACACACCCCGTTCTTGTGGCAACATTCTACATTTATACCTACAGGACATACATTGTGCCCCTAGTGTTGGTCCATTGCCCCCCTATTTGGAGCCTTTGTCCAGATCTGTTGCACTTAGGGGTGAGGAGGTATGGATAGTTCTGGGTATGACTCCAGTACATGTTATGCGCAGATATATATTGTGTGTGTGTGTGTGTGTGTGTGTGTGTGTGTGTGTATGTGTGTGTGTGTGTGTGTATATATATATATATATATATGTATGTATATATATATATATATATATATATATATATATATATATATATATATATATATATATATCACATATACATATATATATATAAAATACTGGAAATTATACTAAATTCCAAGGGTGAGCAGTGTTTACATAAACAAGAGCTGTAGCAGTACAACTACTGAAGCAAAAGCAAATGTTAATATATGCTTAAACATAAAAGTTAAATAACTAAAAGATTACATATCATCTAAGAACATATTTTGAAGGACCATTTTGAAAAAAACATTAAAAAGCAGTCTCTCAATAGTAAGACAGTGTTTGGGTAAGACCTGAGAACACATTTAATATTTAGCCTTTCATTCACCTTTTACTTCAAGTATTGATGTCAATGAGACCAGAACAGTACTTTCTAAGTACACAGTAAGCTTTTAACCACATAAACAAAAAGAGATGTTCATTTTAATTGAGACTGGTATTGAGCACCTTCTTTACTACCAAGTAAAATTACAAAAATCATAAAAAAATAAAAAAATACTTCATTCCATTATTCATAAAAAAAAAAAATTAACCAACATTTAGTAATTTGATCCCGGTAGTCATAATGCATACTGATACACTGACAAAAAATGTGATACACATATTTCCAAATATAAACTAAAAATAAAAAGTAAGTAAGCATAGTAAAAAAAAAAAACATCATGATCTGATTATGACTATACTAACAATAAACAATAAAAAAACAAAACTGAATAGTAATAGGAAAAAAAACCAAATATGTCCTAATTTATGATGTACTAACCAACTAAATAAAACATAATAAATACATGTCCTAAACATCATTGAATAAAACAAAATAAATTTAAAACAGTGGTACTTGTTTCAAATGAAATTGTATTGAAAGTGTGCAAACTATATGCAACCTATCTGACAAGAACCCCTGTCTCTTGTCACTTGATGGTGTACTCATCCAAGTATAAGAAATATAAACTAATAATATTGAATTAAGGTCTAACTAGTGGCTTAGTGGGGATCATTTCGTTGAGTCCGGGTGATATGCCTGCATTTAGTCTTATCTGCCACCTAATTTCCTTTTCACTCAATATTGCCCTAATATTTCCCCCTCTTGGGTTGTATGATATCACTTCTAATATGGCAAATTTGAAGTTCTTGCAATTTGGGCTATTGATAAGACGACGAGATAAGGCATTGTTCATATCGTGTTTTCTAATGCAGTACATGTGATCGTATATCCTATTCTTCAGACAACGGTCTGTTTTCCCAACGTAAAAATTATTACATGTGTCACATATAGCCAAATATACTAAATGCTGTGACAAACAATTCCCTGGACTAAACCTCACCTTACTTCTTAAATTATTGTTTAATGTGATAGTAAATTCTTCAAAAATATACCTACAATAATTACAACGTCCACACTTTCTTAGGTATTTTTCCTTTCATCGAATAACTAGATTTAACTTCTATAATTCTCTTACTATTATTTCCAGTTTTGTATACAAAATGTGGTCTAGATGGTATTTTATCTTTGATGGTGTTATCACTGGTAAGTATATTCCAATTAGAAGTAATGATGTCTTTTACTTCTTTAGTATGCCTCCCATATTTCAATATATATGCTTTAACATAGTTATCATAGCTATTATTGTTATTATTATTGACAATATTGTCTCTCTCTCTGTTATTTTGTAGGCCCCTACCTATTAATGGTGGATATTTCTTACCCCATTCTTGTGTGATATACATAATCACATCCCTTCATAATAAGATAAGGGATAACTCAATAAATAAAATGCTGCCATAGGAAAAGCTCTTGTAACATACATTCCTTCACTGAGGTCATCCTGGCAGGTTCTTGTCAGATAGGTTGTATATAGTTTGCACACTTTCAATACAATTTCATTTGAAACAAGTACCACTGTTTTAAATTTATTTTGTTTTATTCAATGATGTTTAGGACATGTATTTATTATGTTTTATTTAGTTGGTTAGTACATCATAAATTAGGACATATTTGGTTTTTTTTCCTATTACTATTCAGTTTGTATTTATTTATTGTTAGTATAGTCATGTTCAGTAATTGGATCAAGTGTTTTTTTTTTTTTTGACTTATGCTTACTTTGTTTTACTATTTTTAATATTAGCATTTGGGATGTATCACAAGTTTTTTGTCAGTGTAGTATGTTGCATTGAGACTGGAGGTATCAAATTACTAAATGTTACTAAATGTTAGTTTTTAATTGAATAATGAGTGAAAATTTATAAGGGAACTAGTTTCTTTTACACTGTGTTCTGAGGAAGTCATTTGTATATTGATGTCTCATTCACAACTCTTGTGGTGGTTTATATTTCATTATTGTCGAATTCCAGGAATTTATCCAGTTCAAGTGTATTGATGTCACCAAAGAAGGAATCTATCTTCTGTAATATAAGAAAAGTGTAACTTTCAAAATTATCACATAATAAAATGTAGCATTTTAGAATCATTTTTTCTAATTGCTGCCAAATGTTGCTTTTTTTTTCTTTTATTAATTCAGAAAAACATAGGGTTTGTTTGCCAAGAATGCACAATTGACAACTGCTTGCACTGCATATAATATTCATAGATTTTTGCAATCTAAATGACTATGAAACTGGATTGAAATTATTGTGTTTAAAGACATAAGCACTGCCCTTGAAATAATTTATTAGACACCTCTTGACTATTTGTCAAAATATCCCAGTTATTGAGAATAACAACTGACCAGTCTCTAGGGGGGGGTCAGAGGAGAGGAGATACTATACTAGATGAGGGAAATGGGGATGGATGGAAGGAAGTACCAAGCAAGGAATTTGTAACAAACGGGGAAGGAGCTACAAGTTCTGTGTGTCTTCTAGGTTACATATATACTGATATATCCATATACATTTTTTATATCTGCACATATATATTATTTTATGATATATATGTACATATTCTATATGTCTAATTTTGTATGTACAGCTGCATATATCTAATGTATACACTTTTTATTTGTATCTATCACCATACACATCCATATTTGTATATGTATATATTATAAACATGACTGGTTCCACAGTATTCTATACCAGTGTTGAATGATACATTTAAAGAAAAACATTCAGTAGTACAGTTCAGATGGAGTACTGGTACAGTGCTCTGAGTATTGTGTACATGGGCCTGGGTTCAAGACTGGGTAGGGCTGATTTTTTTTTTTTTTTGCTGGCCAAAACAGTGGCTGATTGTGACAGGGTGATTAAAGCAGTTTTAAGCAGTTTAAGTGGGTTTGCATGGGTTTATGTGGAGCTAAGCAGTGCCACAACACGGTTAAACCAATACTTGCTTAATCTGTGTAGGCTGTGCAAACACACACAATGCCGCTTACTGCTGCTTAAAACAGCTTACTCCCAAGCTCATTTCTTTAAAAGAAAAGAAAAAGGGAGTGATAGGAAAGTGGTAGAAAAGGGGGCATGCAGTGGGAAAGATAATAGGGAAAATAGCTAGGGAGGTGCAGGGCAGGTGTAAGGAAGGTCCATAGCTGTCCATTTCTTCTACAGCAACAGCTGTACATATATACTAAATTTGGAGGTATATTTGGACACTCAAACCCCTGAGAGATGGTGAGGACAACAATAATGTGTTGTGAAGCCAATTAAACCAGATTACATGTGTCCAGTGAACAAGTGCGAAATGGACAGATATGTATGGGGCAAAATGTTTTTGGAGTACAGATTGCCTTTTTTTTAAGGTGTGAGTGTAATGTTGGGGAAGGATAGTAGGTATATCTGGGGAGGTAGGTTGGATAGGAAGATAGACAAGACAGACAAGACAGCATACAGGGGTGGTATATGGGTTCTACCTGAGATAGCTGACAGCTGATTTCGGTATATGACACATGTGGGGGGTAAAAACCTTGGACAGGGCAGGGTGTTTGGAAATCGGAAGCCCACGAGCCCCCAAATGGTAACAGTGGGACAAAGGTCCCCACCCATGGGCAGTCACCACTGCACCTTCATGGCCCCAAAGGTGGCTGTGCTGGGGGCTGTGCAGGAGGGGCAGGATGACCCTCTAATTGCACCATGTGGCCCTCAAGCTGGCATAGCAGATATCCCAATTCTCTGCAGAGCTCGCTACGCACCAGACCCCAGACCTGGCTTCTGGTGACTGTATCCTGTCCGTGCCCATGCTCAGGGGGGAATGTGACCCATCCCCTGAGGTGGTTCCGCCCAAAGGTGGTGCAGAAATAGCAGACGAGGAGGTCCCAGTGTGGGTCTCATATGTACTGCGGCCCGGTGCCACGGCCAGATGATGTGGGAGAGGTGGGTCTGCTGGGACCGGCATTCCCAAATGTGCTATGGTGTTGCAGTTTTAGAACATATGTGGGTTAGTAATAGTCAACACAATCCAGGATTAGTTATAACAGCATGCATAGATATTCCCATTAACCCAAAACAACAGATTTGGAACAGTTGCATAGAAAACAGAACACATGCATATATGGAGCCGCAGATGCCATTACAACGGCATGCAGGTTACATTGATAGCAACAGGCCACCAATGATAGTATTTCAACATGGAACATTAATAGAAACACATTTCAATATTTGTTGAACAATAGGACATATGTCCCAACAGTAGGTTTGGTGTAAAACATACCCATTGATTTGTGTGTTTAGATTATTGTTGCAGATATGGTGGGGGGAGAGAGATGTCAATTAACAACTTGTATATCCTTGCAGTACTCACAACTTTAATGATCATTGCTCTAATCATTACTGTACAGGTATTATTACAATAACCTATGGCCTTGGTTTGGGCAGTGGTATGTCTGTACACAGTGTATAATTCAACCTTCTTATAGGTACTTTCTACTTTTCTTACCTGGAAGACCTGCGGGGGGGATGGTTGTTAACATTACCTGGCTGTTTCTACACATATTCACAAAATCCTAGTTGAAGTTATGCATACAGGTTACTACCACTCCCGGGATTCGAACCATGGCAGTGCCTGCTAAAAATACAATTTGTGTTTCATCAGAGTGAGCTATTGAAAAACTGCTTTCTCTTTTTTCACTGTTTTCTAAGTCACTCTTGGTTGTACAATCTGACCTTGTAATTACAACATTCGTATACAGACATTCCTAGACATATTGTTTATGTAGCACAGCATTTGAAACAGTGGTTAGCACAATATTACTATTCAGATATCAGATCTTGGTGAATGCAACATTTCAAGCCACACAATACCAGAGTAAACACAACCAGTTCAGGATTTATAACTTTATTGCCAGGCAGTTACAGTTTTATGTAAATATGATCTATATGGGACTATTACTGTCATATTGTCTGGTTTATTCAGTACAAACCATATACATTTTGTATTGCCAGATAACATTCTACTCCTTTATATTTATTTGGTATGACTACTACAAGCAGAATTGTTACTCATCACTCTCACAATGCAGCCTTTACAATCTACTGGCATGGGCTTCCTGGTTTGCAGCCTGCTCAGCTGGAGCTGGAATGAAAATAGATAAACATTTAGGCATACCTATCCATAACATACACAGTCTGGACTTTGGTAAACAGTTATTGCTATGAATACTTACACACTGCAGGACATCACCCCCTCTGTCTTGCTTCTTGGACCCACTGTTCCAAGAGCTCCCTCTTCCTCCATTTCAAGTCAGCATAGTGGTGCCAGACCTGCTCACCAGTCCAAGGGATACCAGTGGCACTGGTGAGATCATGGGCAAGACTTTCCCAGGCTTCTGCTTTGTATTGGGAGCCCTGGTACTGGTCCTGAAGCAGTCTGACATCATGCTTTTTTTTTTACCAGAAGTCCTACCATGACCTTGGACTCCTGTATGCCCCAGTGCTGTGCCAGAAATACCTGCCATACTGCCTACAGTGGAGAGCTACAACCGGTTATGAGCTGTATTCACACCTGCAAGGTTTAAATATGGCCGATTTCCCACCCTTTGCCATGATTGAATGATTTTGAATATGATGAGCTAAGCTAAGCTACTGCAAACCTGCTTAGCTAAGGTTGGCAGTGCTTAAAGGGGCAGGTTCAGCACTACTTATCAATGGGCAAATCCACTTAGCTGGGCTACTCATTGCTTAATATTCATATTTGCACAATGCTTACACCCGGACAGCATAGCTGTGCAATGCTTAGCATTGCTTATGTTTTATTTTATTGGACTACTACCTGTATGGGATTGATTCATCATTCATTACATATTATAAATTTGTTTACCTTCCCTGACATCCCCCAATGTGCTTTCATTACATTTATTCTTGTGTGGTTATACTGTATGGGGCACTTGTGTTTATATGGGGGCTTCACTACTTTATTTCACTGACACCTCACATCTGGCCTTAATACACTACTCTGGTTCAGAAATATAAATTACTTTCTACATAGATATACAAATAAATTAAAATTGTAATGATTGCACATACAAAATGGAAATGGCTTTAGTGGGGCTTGAGATATTAATGACTACATGCAAGGTGTGCGTGCTAACCACTACACTATTGCAGTAATGCTTATGTTGGATGTCTATTGCTATTCAACTTATTATGGATTTTCAGCTGGGCTAAGCATAGCTAAGCAATGGGCATACCTGGGCAGCTACAGTTAAAGTTTATTGCACATGTTTAAAAAAATGTATTTGTTGCATTTTTAAATTCATACCCTTCAGAATATCCATGTTAATGTTAAACCTGTTATTCTATCAACTTTCTCAGTTTGTAGGGACAATTGTCCCTTATGGCTTTGTCCATATTTCTTACTCTGACGGGTTGGGAGGTGTGCATTTGATTCTTCATACCCTTCTGAAAATTCATGCTAATGCTAACCCTGTTATTCTATCAACTTTCTCGGCTTGTAGGGGCAATTGTCCCTTATGGCTTTGTCCAGATTTCTTACCCTGATGGTTTGGGAGGTGTAACAAGTGATCTTGCTCTATTTAAATCGCCATATGGCAATTCTGGTGTGAAGGGGGTATGTGTATTGTGAGAGCACTGCTCTCAGACACCCCCTGAACTTGTACACAGAACCGTGTCCATTTTACAGCATGGCAGTAAGTCTTCATGAATATGCATGGGGAGCTGCCGTGCTGTACGGGAACGGTTCCTTCCAGGCAGGAATAAGCTATTTGTGCACAGAAGTTTGCTGAATCCTGAGGACAGTGTTTGCTTACATGCTTTTATTTATTTTTGCTTGTTTATTAGGGTAGAGCATTGAACTGCAGTGACCAATTTCAGGTCCAACCCAGGTTGCTGTAGTGCAACAGATGTTTTGTATACAGAAAACAGGCACAGTTCTAGAAATAATGACCAATTTTACATAGCATAGCATAGACAGTTGTCTATATCTGTATAGTATACACATGCTGAAGTATAAGTAAGATGGATGTACTGCAGGAGTGAGTAGGGAAGCAGAGGTGCAGAGAAGTGGAAGGACATGAGTGAGTGAGAGTAGGAGAAGAAGTGGAGAAAAGGAGAGAAAGAAGGGAAGAAGAGGGATGAGATACTTCTAAATTTTCTAGAGGTGCAAGACTGAGGATACTATGTGCATATTTCTAACAATAATCAATAGATGGTGAGTAAATTATTAGTTTTTCCCAATTACATCACTGCAAATTCAGTTACATTATCTAACCAACTCAGTTGATCAGAGTTTGTACTGAGGATGCACAAGTAGTATGTTCTCCCTAAATTAACATACAGTAATGAGCATTGCCTTGTGGAACCCATCCCACCTTTGTATTTATACAGAGCCTGTTCATTGTATAAGTTCTTCTGTCTCTACTATCTCTCTCGCTATATAAACCCAGTTCGGGTTTGTAAAAGGCAGATCATGTCTCCTAAACCTGATAGACTTCTTTGAAGCAGTCACCAAAGCCGTAGACAAGGGTAAGGTGGCTCACACAGCCTATCTAGATCTTGCCAAGGCTTTCGACACCATCCCCCACTCTGGAATTATAGATAAACTCACTAAACTAGGTATAAATCCCTATGTCACAAGATGGGTTGCCAACTGGCTCACTGACAGAACCCACACTGTGAAAGTAGCAGACTCCAAATCCGACTTCAGACCAGTGACAAGTGGAGTACCTCAGGGTTCAGTCCTGGGTCCTCTCCTGTTTGGTATCTACTTCTCTGACATACAGGCTAACACAGAAGGTCTTTGGCTAATGAAGTTCGCAGATGACTGCAAGTTAGGAGCTATCATCGAAACTCCTAACGATGTGGACATCCTACAAAAGGGCCTCACTGAGACAGATGCCTAGTGTCAAAGCCATGGCCTCAAGCTCAATGCCAAAAAGTGCATTGTCATCCCCTTTGTTAAAAACTCTGTACCTATGAACTACAACATAGGTGGTAGTATACTTAACACCAAAAGTGTGATAAGAGACCCTGGGACACAGCTGGACAGTAGTCTCTCCTTTGATAATCACATCGCCACAGTAGTCAGGAAATCCTTCTACATGGCACACCTCATCACAAGAGGTTTCTCATCCAGAAAAAAAGAGGTCATTGTTCCCCTCTACTCATCACTCATTAGACCCATTATAGAGTACAATGCTCCTTTTGGTATGTACCTCACAAGACATCTACAACAACTGGAAAGGCCGCAGAAATACCTCACAAAGAGGATTACCGGCCTCAAACAGATGCCCTATGCAGACCGTCTCAAAAAACTCCAGCTTTACTCCATCGCATATCACCTACTCAGAGGTGATCTCTGCCTAACATACAAAGCTATGTCAAACCCAGAGCTGTTGGACATGCTCCACTTAAAGAAATCCCAATCCCTCTGAGCTACAAGCTCTAGGGACCTAAACCTTGTCACCACAATAAACAGAACATGCTGGAGGGATAGATTCCTGTCCCAGAGACTTCCCATACTCTGGAATAAACTACCTATCTATATCAAACAAATCTCCTCATTAGCACTCTTCAAGAAAAATCTGGATGATTGGATGGGAAATAGGAAATTCACCCCGTGGATCACCTCTGTGACTCTGCTCGACAGTGGCACAGGAAAATCATTTTCTTGGGTGGCAAAAGCCAGGGTACCTTTTTGGCTGGGCTTGTATAGGCCCCAGAGCCATATATATATATATATATATATATATATATATATATATATATCATCATCTTCTTTCGGCTGTTCCCATTAGGGGTTGCCACAGCAGATCACCTGTTTCCACTTCTTCCTGTCCTCTGCATCTTGCTCTGTCACACCAACCACCTGCATGTCCTCTCTCACCACTTCCATAAACCTTATCTTAGGCCTTCCTCTTTTCCTGTTAAATGGTAGCTTCATCCTTAGCATCCTTTTTCCCAATATACTCAGCATCCCTCCTCAGCACATGTCCAAACCAACATAATCGTGCCTCTCTGGCTTTGTTTCCAAACCTTCCAACCTGGGCTAACCCTCTAATATACCTATTCCTAATCCTGTCCACCATTGTCACACCCAGTGCAAATCTTAACATCTTTAATTCTGCCACATACAGCTCAAACTCCTGCCTTTTTGTCAATGCCACTGTCTCCAACCCATATAACATAGCTGGTCTCACTACCCTCTTGTAGACCTTCCCTTTCACTCTAACAGGTACTAGTCTGTCACAAATCACTCCTGACACTTCTCCATCCACTCCATCCTGCCTGTACTCTCTTCTTCACCTCTCTTCCACACTCACAGTTACTCTGAACTATTGACCCCAAGTATTTAAACTCATCCACCTTCGCCATCTCTACTCCTTGCATCCTCACCATTCCTCTATCCTCCCTCTCATTCACACACACATATATTCTGTCTTATTCCTGCTGACCTTCATTCCTCTTCTCTCTAGAGCATATCTCCATCTCTCCAGGGTCTCCTCCACCTGTTCTCTACTCTCACTACAGATCACAATGTCATCTGCAAACATCATAGTCCACGTGGACTCCTGTCTAATCTTGTCTGTCAACCTGTCCATCACCATTGCAAATGAAAAAGGGCTCAGAGCTGATCCTTGATGTAACCCCACCTCCAATTTAAATGCATCCTTCACTCCCACCACAGACCTCACCACTGTCACACTACCCTCGTACATATTCTGTACCACTTTTACATACTTCTCTGACACTCCTGACTTCCTCATACAATACCACAACTCCTCTCTAGGCACCCTGTCGTATGCTTTCTCTAAGTCTACAAAAACACAATGCAACTCCTTCTGACATTCTCTGTACTTTTCCATCAACACTGTCAGTGCAAACATCGCATCTGTAGTGCTCTTTCCCGGCATGAAACCATACTGCTGATCACTAATCATCACGTCCCTTCTTAACCTTGCTTCCACTACTCTTTCCCACAACTTCATGCTGTGACTGATCAATTTAATTCCTCTGTAGTTACTACAGCTCTGCATATCACCCTTATTCTTAAAAATCGGTACCAAAACACCTTTTCTCCATTCCTCAGGCATCCTCTCACTTTCCAAGATTTCATTAAACAATCTGGTTAAAAACTCCACTGCCATTTCACCTAAACACCTCCATGTTTCCACAGGTATGTCATCTGGGCCAACAGCCTTTCCATTCTTCATTCTCTTCATAGCTATCCTTACTTCCTTCTTGCTAATCCATTGCACTTCATGATTCACTATCCCTACATCATCCAACCTGCTCTCCCTCTCATTCTCTTCATTCATCAACCCCTCAAAGTACTCTTTCCATCTCCTCAACACACTCTCCTCACTTGTGAGTATCCTCTATCACCTTTACCTGTTGCACATCTTTCCTAGCTCGGTCCCTCTGTCTAGCCAATCGGTACAGGTCCTTTGTGTGTGTGTGTGTGTGTGTGTGTGTGTGTGTGTGTGTGTGTGTGTGTGTGTGTGTGTGTGTGTGTGTGTGTGTGTGTGTATGTATATATACACTGCTTGTTTATTATCTAAGGCCTCCCCAACATGCAAAAACATACATAGCCTGTTTATTATCTAATGCTCCTACCTCTCACATCCATATACATACACAGCCTGCTTATTGTATAAAGTTCCCCGCATTCCTCTTCTTATGTATATAAACAAGTTGCTCAAGTCACCCATCCCAATCTCATTAATGTTCAGACACTTGGTTTCTGTACAGAGACACTATGTCTCATATATGTATATTCAGAAAACACATGCTTGTTAGCTAGGGTCTCTGATCCCACTTCCTATTATGCTGTGTGCCCAGGGGATACTTACTTTCAGTAGCTTCCTACACATTTTGAAACATTGGTGCTACTCTAAACTGGTCTGGCATGGCTTGCTTGTACAAGTTATACCAGAGTGGGTCATGAATATGCTGACTTATATAGCATGTGATCACACTCCCTGGTTTAGCACCTCTTACATAAACCAACATAACCAATGGCATGCACATCAGTCTATACAGTACAGCAAGAAGTATCAGGGCCATATATTAAGGAAGTGCCTGGATATATAATTGGCTGCTTCCCTGCATAACAGCCTGTGAATGAAGCTATGCAATATACTTACATACAGTTCTGTATTTGCCGTGAAATTGAAATCCTCTGCATTGTATATATTTAAACATTAATAATGTATGAATTTTTTGCAAATGTTTTTTAAAGTTTTTACATGTTTACCGTCACCCCTTTACTATGTTTTGTACATTCAGTCTTTTGTTAAATGCTTCTTTCTTGTTACTGCATTTGTCATTTCGGCCTCGGACCATAGCCTGAAAAGGGTCTCTGAATAAGTTCACTTATCTGGTTAACGAAATATAAACAAATAAATGAATACATAAATAAACAGGAACTTGAAAACAGAAACTCAAACTTGTAAATCCACACACAGATAATGGCAACGGAAGAAACAGTTCTTACAAATGTTTATTACACAAAATAAAATGAAACACTTTTCGTCCTGTCAATGTTCAGAACTTCCTCAGATAAAAGTTTGCATTATAAATGCCATTAAAATATTCATTCTTTCAATCATATGACCATCAATAAACCAATAGCACCATTCTTTTCCTCATTTAAAATTTTAAAGTGGTAGAATTAAAAATTAAAAATTAACAATCTACTCCTTGGAAGTTCTTAAGATAATGCCAAAACTTATACTCTGTCTAAAACAGTATATACTTTAAATGTGATAACATAATGCATCTTAAAGAGCATCATAATAAAACCAAATTAAGATATACATGTGAAAGAGTTTTGTGTACACATTTCAAAGTATGTATTAACTTCTATGCTTACTTTATCTTGTAAGACTTATGAGTTTAAGAACACAGAGGATAGAGCAAATTTCATTCAATCCTGGATTGTGACAAGCCTCTAATTGTAACTGCCACAACAGTTCACATTTTTTTTAACAGTAATGGATATGGACCTCCTCGATTGTCTGTAGACAATTGATCTATAACCCTAAATTTAAAACTATAGTTGGGGTGTTCTAAAATATGTCTAGCTAATGCATTTTCCTGTTTGCCTCTATTGATACTTTAGATATGTTCGTATACTCATTCTCTAAACTTATGTTCAGTCCTCCCTATATAAAAGGCTGAACATGATAGACACTGTGCTAAGTAAACAATCATCCTCAAGTTACAATTGTATTTCTTGTCCGTATGATACTTCTTGTCTCTTATGCAAAATGATCGACACTCCAGCATGTACTTCCAATAACCACACATACCACATTTAAACATGCCAGGATGTCTCACTGTGTTGGGAATATTCCTTTCTAAAATGTTCTTTATATTCCTGCCCCTTCTATAAATTACTTGTGGGCAACTTGTTAATTTACTAGTTATTGAAGTGTCATTGACTAGTAGGCTCCAGTTTTTATATATGATGTTTCTTAAGTCTACTGTGTCTAAACTGTAAGTTAAAACAAGGCTAGATGTGAAACTGGTGGAAAGATTTGTAATTTCTTGCGTGTTAGTTCTATTACTATTTTGTACTTCTACATTGCCTTCCTCTAATACTTGTGTTGCAGTCTTGTGTAAAAGGGGTTGATATATACCCCTACTCCATTTGGGACTAACTTCTTCCACCAAGTTTACAATAAATGAGTTAGGATAACCTCGACTACGAAACATATTTCTCAGGTTGTCACATTCAGCTAGAAAGTCTTCTTCTACTGTGATTATCTTGGCTGCCTGCACCAGTTTCCCTTGACAACTGACTTTTTCTGGTGGTGTGGGTGGCAACTCGAATAATACAAAAATGCATTTGAGTAGGTCTCCTTTCTGAATATTTTAGCAGTGTATATCTAATAGTTCATATCCTTCTTAAGTTCAGTATCTAAGTACAAGATAATCTCCTTGTGATAAGTAAATGTAAACTTCAAAAAAGGTGTAGTATTATTAAAATCGTTAACCAGATCTAGAGCTCCCTCCTCATTTCCTTTCAAAAAAATAAAAATGTCATCCAAAAATCATGTGTAAAAGTGGATCTGTGCTCTTATTTCTGTGTTTGACATGATTTACTCTGACTCCCAAAATGCCATGACTAAATTAGCAAAGATCACCTCACATGGCAAGCCCATTGCTTCTTCGATTTTCTGGAGATAGTATTCGTTATTGAATGTAATGTAATTGTTTGAAAAAATAATGTCTAATAACACTAATAAAAAGGGAGATTTCTGATTGTGCTGCATATTAATTCTCAACATATAGGATACCCACGCCTGTTGTGTGCGGTATGAAAGTATACACGTCTCTAACGTCGACTGTTAAAAAGATATAGTCTTCATTAAATTCTAGTTCATTAATTGTTTGTGCCTTTCGGCTTTTCCTGGTTAGGGGTCGCCACAGCGGAACTCCGGTCAGCTAATGATTGGCAGTTGATTTTTATGTACCAGCTTGCCAGGCCTGACACACAACCTTCAACGAAGGTACGCCCATTCAAGCATGTCTCCACGCAGAAGACGCTCTAGCTGAAAATCAAACCGGACAGCGTCTTAGTGTGAGATGACAATGCTACCGCAGCACCACCACCGCGGGAAATTCTAGTTCATTAATACAATTCAGAAATGGCCAGGAGTCCTTACAAATTTGTGACCCTTGACTGATGCATTTTTTTTCAAAATGGTGTCAACCACTTTTGCACATGAATATGTACTGGAATTCCTAGCATCCACTAAAGGTCTCATAGGTGGATTAATGACACTTTTGTGGATTTTAGGAATCCCAAATAAGGTAGGTATTCTTGGTGCTGGCATAGTTTAAAAATTGTATGTGTTGACATCTATCTTAGCTTCTATAAATAAGTCATTTATATAAATCTTAATACGACTATATGCAGTTTTTAACTCGCTAAGTAACACTTTTCCATAAGTCTCATGCAGCAATACTAGTTTCTTTCTTCTGGTGTATTCATCTAAATCCATGATCACCAGCCCCCCGCCTTTGTCTGGTTTCATTATTCTTAATGGTAATTTATGTAACTCATTTAATATAGACCATTCATGTTTACTCATATTAAACTTAGACATCATTGTTACTATGAATTCTATGTTTGCTGTCTAACAAAGATCTAAAGTCGAGTTCACATATGCGTTCAAATAAGGCAATAGTAGGATGCATTGGAGGGTTAAATGTGCTTGGAATTCGAAAGACTGTGGTATCAAAAGTATTGTTATTCAATAGCAATGTTAAATTTAACTTCCTGATAAAAAGTTTGAAATCCCAAATGGACCTGGCTATGTCTGCATGTTGGGCAGGTACAAAAGTTAAACCTTTTGCCAGGCAGTTTACTAAATCTGTCCCAACTTCAAAAGAAAAGAAATTGTATACTTTATAATCTTGTTCTACATTATGGACAATTTTACAATTGCCAGTTGTAAGTGTTTATTCATTGGAAGGAGACTTTACCTTTTCTGTTTGATCTTCCTGCGAGTGTTTGTTTAGTTCTACTGATGTTGTCGGTTCGAATGATAGTTCATTGTCCTGCTGTTCTGAAAATTTCCAGTGTTATGCTGGTTGCCAGGTTGACCATTTCATAATTCACTTTGTTGTTACTGTTGTTGTTAAAACCACTGTTTTGATTATTACTGTTCCAGTTGTTTGAGATGCACTCACTTCTACGTAATGAAGGGGTATCATCCACGTTGTCAGTTGGTGGAGGATTCTCTGTTAAGTTACCAGCATTGGCTCCAGCCATTCCTAGTGAGTTTGAATAAGATCCACTTGTTGCATTCCAGGATTGTGTGGTTTAGGGTAAGCTGATTGGCTGTCGTAAGCCAAGCAGTCTTGATTCAATTTTTTCAGCCTAGTTATTCTTAGTTTGTTTATATGCTGGTGTTGTCTAATGCACAGACATGCACATCTATGGTGAAGGGCAGCAAATTGTGTAGTATTGGGGATTGTACTGTACATGTGCACACATGCTGCATCCAACCTGTACCAATGCCAATGGTGGGTCTGTTGACCATACTCCCCTCACACAACTACCTAGGTCCCTCCTGTCTGCATGTGGCACAGGAGCCTGCAGCTGGTGAGTATGCAATTGTACTGTTGTGGTTTGCCAATACCCCAGCCATATGAAGGCCATGCAGTGTACCATGCACACAACTGTCACTCATAGCCATATGCTTTATGTGCATGTTCACCTGTATTGGAGTCAACTGCATTGCATCACAGTGGTCACCACAGGGCCCATCTGATGAGAATGTATAATCCCTGTAGCATAACACATGGCCTGTCAGTGCAAGATGTCTGGACAGAGAGCAACACAATGGGTGGACAAACGGCCTATGGTAGGGACATATGTGAAACATTACTGCCATATAGTGGATATAAGCAGTGTACACACCCCTGTTAAGATGCCAGGTGTTTGTGATGTCTATACAAATTGAGACCACAATATGTCAGTACTCATCTTTTCAAAACTGTAATGTGACCTATGACATGAACAATCCCCTGTACAAACAATCAATCTGTTGTCTGCCAAATATGGAGTATACAAACCTCACAAAATGCTGGATGCATATGTGTGCACACCCTTCAAAGAATATATTATTGCAGCAGCTTGTGATTTACTGATAGCATACAGTCTGCTTGGGTACACAACAGCCATCAAGTAAAGGCACTCTGACTAACATCAAATAACAGTCTGCTGTCCTTGTGGGATAACCATGGCATATTCTCAGCTGCCTGCAACAGCAAACAGCCATGGTTTGCAGACAGTGTACAAAGCAGCAAAGGGATCTCATATTTTTTTTCTCAAATATTGTTTTTTATTTTTTCAAGGGATCTCATATTTGAAAGCTATCAGTCAAGAGTGGGGTACACCAACATTACCACAGCAATGCATACACCATGGAACACAGTGGAGACAGTTGTCAAAAAGTGGAGTGAATATGGGACAATAGTGCTGTTGACAAAAACCTGAAGTCCCTCCAAAAATGATGACAACGCATGTCAAGACCTGCCCAGGGAGGTTGCCAGGGGACATACAGCAATGCCGGAGTTGCAGGAACCACTTGCTAGTACCGGTGTTCTATACTACCTGTGAGAACACTTTCCAATATTCTACATATGTCTGGCCTATGGGGTATGGTCAGAAGATGGAAGCATATCCACACACCAAAAACAGCCAGAGGTGGATACAAATTGCAATGCAGCACATCATGTCTCCTAAAGGCAGGTGTGAAAATGTGCTATGGTGTAATGAGAGTAGGGATTGACCTCACAGCCACAATACCAACAAGTATGTGTGGTGCACAAGCAACACCTCTCATAACCTGAACACAAACATCCCCATAGTCAATCACGCTGGTGGCAGCAGTCTGCTGTGGGGATGCTATTTCACAAACAGAACAGGGCCTGTACTCCCGATGGTGGGAATTCTGAACATTTCCTAATAACACCCACTTCTGCCCCAAATCCATCAGGTGTCTGCAAGATCACTGAGGATGAGGATGTGTGTCAGCCTTCAACATGACAAAGAACTGCAGCATACATCCAAAGCTATGTAAGAATGGCTCCACCTGAGCACAAAAATGGGTATGGAATGGCCCAGCCAGAGCCTAGACATGCACCAGATAGAAAACCCCAATGTGACCTGATGAGGGCTGTGCACATGAGCTGCCCTTGCATTCTGACAGAGTTGGGCGACATTTGCATGGAAGAGTGGCCAAATAATGCCAAGTCAGGATGTGCCATGCTGATAGACACCTTCACAAGAAGAGTGAATGCTGTAAGCCACTTACAAGGTGCTTCAACAACTTATCATTTTAACAGTGTGCACACGTATGTAATCAACATATTGTACATATTGCAGTCATCATATTTTACATGTATCACATGTGTTTGTTTATCGATTGGATTGCACAGGTCATATGTCACATGGAAGGTGGGTGACATATTTGAATGCATTATTGTGGTCTCATCCTCTGTATTACAAGAACATGGCATGTTAACAGGGTTGTGTACACTTATCATATCCACTGTAAGCTTACAAGGCTGGTGGTGTAACAGGGATTGTGTGACCAAACATTCACTGCTAGTTTGCAGACCTAACACTCACATGTATGTCATTAATCAGTGATGTCACTCCACTGATCCTCCCATGTATGTCACAGAGAAACACAAGGGTTATGAGAAATAGAGCAGACATATGAGCCAGACTGCTACACATCCTGTGTGGATATGTACAGTTGTGAGGTATGTTCTGTAGTATTTGCCACTATGCTATACAGGTGGACAGCAATGATGTGTACATGGCATCAGTCTGTGCTGGGGAACGGCCATCACACATTAACACTATTCACGTATTCCAGAGCTCTGTCTTGTCAGTTACATGTTGTACAACTGGCTGCAATGCATGATGTTGACAGCCGTGTGTCATGCATGTCACCATGTGGATAATGTGTGGTCTGTGTAACAGATTTGTGCCACCTAACCTGTAAGTTTGTGTGTGTGTGTGTGTGTGTGTGTGTGTGTGTGTGTGTGTGTGTGTGTGTGTGTGTGTGTGTGTGTGTGTGTGTACCAGCCAACATTATGTTGTCTTCCTCTCACAGGTGGCGATGGGGTCTGGGTTCCCCCCTTTTGAAACAATGTCAGTATCTCTGCAGACTCTGCCAATGGTGATAGGAATACTGAGGTACAGGTGGGGTTGTCAGGGGCTGAATCTGTGCCATTGGTTGGCATCCCACCCTTGTCCACACCATCACTGCACACAGTGACAATGCCACACATACCCCATCACCAGTGGCCACAGATGATGGACAGTTGGCAGGTGGTGGCATTGAACAGGCTAGTGTGATGACTATGGCAAGTGTGATAGTAGATACTGGCCATAGCCAGAGTGCAGTGACCCACACAGGTGGATGGACAGGGGAGCTTGCAGGAGGAACGCTGCTCATCGGGTCACTATTGCAAGTGCCACAGAAGGAGTCATCAGATGCACATTCCAGGCTGTCATGGATGCACAGGCACATAGTGAACACCACAACACACAAATACTCAAGGTGGTGGATGCAACTCTCCCCGATGTATGTGGTGACATACAAGACCTTGTTGGATCCACACGTCAAAATAGTGAGGTGTGGATCCAACCACAAACGAATCAACTTGGGAATCAACATCCCTCCCACCCCCCCCCCCCCCGCAAAGGTAACCTCCATGACAAACACCTCCAAAGATAACCTTGGGCTCCTTAAAACAGAAGTGGCTAAGTTCATGGCACCCATGCAAATGGAGAATAGTTGCATGATCACCAGATCATACACCAATGCACTGTATGAACACATATACATATGCATGGATCTCACCATGACCAATAGAACCAAGACGCTGTCCTCCAAAACAGGAAGCTAATGTGGTGGTCCCCTGCCATACACAAACTCGACAATGGAACAAATAAACTGATGTGGAAAAAGGTGAAGTCCCATGACTGGAACAACTCCCTTATCGGCCTCAACAAAAGGTTGAAATCACTCATCAAATCCTCTAAAGCTAGCTATGAAAACATAATTGCAGTGAATAGGAAAGACAAACATAAGGTCTTAAATAGTTGTGTGACTAATCTCCACACCACTATTGCCAATATACTGGCCGATAGATTCAGTGCCAACCTGACCCCTTTCACCCCCCCAAAGGAAGGACCAATCACAAACCAGTAGATTGTCAGACACCTAGTATTACTGTTGCACAGGTTAAATTAGCACTGTCCAAGAACAGGAATACATCTTCTATGGGACCTGACAATATCCCTGGCTGTGTTCTACATGAACTACAGAGTGACCTGGCACCACACCTGTGTGCCCTGTTCAGTCACAGCCTCAACTCAGGCTTTGTCCCTAACAAATGGCACACTGCTACAGTCATCCCTCTCCACAAAGTAGGAGCAACTACAGACCCTAGCAACTATCACTCCATTACCCTGATGAGTCTGATATGCAAAGCTATGGAACACATCATCATGGACCTACTAAACAAGGATATAGGAGATCTCCAAAGTCTGGATTCCACACAGTTTGGTTTTGTGGAGGATAGATCATGCCTGCTCAACCTGCTCAACTTCTTTGAGTCAGTTACCAGAGCTGTGGATGATGTCAAGGTGGTCATACAGCCTACCTTGATCTGGCCAAGGCCTTTGATACCATTCCCCACTATGGAATCATAGAAAACCCACTAAGATAAGCAGCAACCCCTATATCACTAGGTGGGTTGCAAACTGGCTCACAGGTAGACCCACGGTGTGAAAGTAGCTGACTCCAAGTCAGACTGGCAACCAGTCACCGGTGGGGTCCCACAGTGTTCAGTCTTGGGTGCTCCGCTGTTTGGTATCTACTTCTCTGACATGCAGGCCATCACAAGGGTACTCTGGTTGAGAAAGTTTGCAGACGATTGCATGTTGGGAACTATTATTAACTACCCAGGTGATGTTGACATCCAGCAGAAAGGCCTCACTGAGACCAATGTATGCTGTCAGAAGCTTGGCCTGAAGCTCAATGGCCAAATATGTGTCAGCGTCCCCTTTGTGCACAACTCAGTCCCCATAAATCACCACATCGATGGCAGTCCACTGAACACAGAAGGCATTACAAGAGATCTGTTCATAGGTTCATTGGTTGGTAATAGGCTATCAGCCCTAGGGCCTATATAAGCCTAGCCATAACAATTTCCTGACTATTTCTTCCCACACTATTTATTTCCCTGGACCCCTGTCTAGCAGGGCGACTGACGTGATCCCTGAAGTGAATTTCCTTTCTCCCATCCAATCGTCAAGGTTCCTCTTGAAGAGGGCTAAAGAGGCACTCTGCTTGACATGTATGGACAATCTATTCTATAGTCTGGGGAGTCTCTGGGTCAGGAACCTATCCCTCCAGCATGTTTTGTTTATTGTGATGACAATATTTAGATCCCTGGAGCATGTGGCTCTGAGGGATTGGGATTTCTTTAAGTGTGGCATGTCCAACAGCTCTGGGTTTGACATGGCCTTGTATGTTAAGCAGAGTTCGCCTCTGAGTAGACGATATGCGACAGAGTATAGCTGGAGTTTTTTAAGGCGGTCAGCATATGCCATCTACTTTAGGCCTGTGATTCTTTTAGTGAGCTATTTCTGTGGCCTTTCCAGTTGTTGCAGATGTCTTGAGAGGTACATACCAAATGGGGCATTGTATTCTATAATGGGTCTAATGAGGGATGAGTACAGTGGGACAATGACCACCTTTTTTCTTGATGAAAAGCCCTTAGTGATGAGCTGTGCCACATAGAAGGATTTCCTGACTGTTGTGGCGATGTGGTTATCGAAGATGAGACCACTGTCCACCTGTGTCCCTAAGTCTCATCATACTTTCAGTGTTTAGTGTACTGCCACCTATATGGTAATTCACGGGTACATGTTTTTTTCCCAAAGGGGATAACTATACATTTCTTGGCATTGAGCTTGAGCCCATGGCTCTGGCACCAAGCATCTGTTTCTGTAAGGCCCTTTTGTAGAGTATCCACATCATTTGGGGATTCAATAATGGCTCCCAGTTTGCAGTTATCTGCAAACTTTGTTAGCCAGAGTCCCTTAGTGTTGGCCTGTACTTCAGTGAAGTAGATGCCAAACAATAGCAATCCCAGGACTTAACCCTGAGGTACCCCACTTATCACTTGTCTGGAGCTGGATTTGGATTTGGCTACTTTTACAGTGTGGGTTCTATCAGTAAGCCAGTTAGCAACCCAATGGGTGATGTAGGGATTAATGCCCAGCTTAGTAAGTTTATCTATGATTCCAGAGTGAGAGATGGTGTCAAAGGCCTTGGCAAGATCTAGATAGGCTGTGTGAACCACCTTATCCTTGTCCATGGCTCTGTGAACACAGGTTAACAGCAACCTGTCTTTTGACCACCACATTGCCACTGTGGGCAGACAGTCCTTCTGTGTGGAACATCTGATTAGTAATGATTTTGCATCCAGGAAGTAGGGGGTCATTGTCCCCCCCCCACCTTTCTCTCATTAGGCCATTCATCGGGTACAATACCCCATTTGGCATGTTGCTCAATGGACACTTGCAACAAATAGAGAGGCCGCAAACATACCTCACAAAGATGATCCCAGGCCTGAAACAGTTGTCCTATATGGACAGACTCAAAACACTGCAACTATTCTCTGTCTCATATCACCTACTTAGAGGCAATCTCTGCTTGCCCGGTAAAGCCATATCTGACCCAGCTCTGTTAGAAATGCTACATCCAAGGATATCCCAATCCCTCCACAACATATGCTCCAGAGACCTCAACCTCATTACCACAATCAACAGAACAGGCCAGAGGGATGGGTGCATAACAAAGAGACTGCCCATGCTATTGGCTAGACATCCCATACATCTCAAACAGAGCACCTCACTGGCCCTCTTCAAGAAAAATCTTGATGAATGGATGGGAAATAGAGAATTCACCTGAGGGATCACTGCAGTGGCTCTACTCCACAGAAGCACTAGGAAATAATGTCAGGTGGCAAAATGACAGGGTAATTCTCTGGCTAGGCTTGTAAAGATTCCAGGGTCATTAGCCTAGTACACACCTATCAACTTATAATACTATTAAAGGTATGATTGTACTCAAATTTGTACCATTCAAAGTCCAAATCACTTTTGATTTTAGTGTCCAGTTCAGTGATTTCTCTAATTAGGCTATCCATCATAACATGATAATGTTTCATCATGAGTTCCAGTAGTTCGAACCCGTGTTTGTCATATAATTTGATAAGTTTGTGATGGAACATGGAGCCAGCTTCAAGCCCTGTAGGATATTGCCAAACACATAGACCCTTTCTGGACCACCCTACGAAAGTACTCAATTTCCAGAAGTAGCTTCTTTAATTTCACCAATTTGTAATCCAATGTTTTCAAGTTAGTGACTATATTAGCGGTTCCCCCAGCTGAGTGTCCCTGTGCTGTGTTGTTAAGTTGTTCACTCAAATTCACTGGCTCATTTAACCAATTGCTGATATTAGGGACCCCAATAAGTCCTGAGGAAAGCTGTGGATTATGGTGTTTTGGTCTTTCACTGTTGCTGAAGTGGTGTTAATGTTATTTCCTTGCTGTAGTACTTGATAAAAAAGAAGGATTAGTACCATGGGGACTGGTTACTGAGTTATAACTCAAATATGTCCCTTGGGTACTCAAGTTAACTGGTGGATCTGACCTTGTTAACGTGTCAAGCCTAGAAGTCAGATCTTCCACACGGTGTGATAGTAGCTTGATCAGCATAGTTAAATTATCAGGTTCATCTTGAACACTTTGTAGACTAGTTGGTGAAGTTCTGCTGAAGCCTTCGTTTGCCATATTATGAGGTACAAACATGAACTTGAAAACAGAGACAACTTGTAAATCCATACACAGATAATGGCAATGGAAGAAACAGTTCTCACGAAACGTTTATTACAAGTTTATTCTGGTGGTGTGGGTGGCAACTGTTTCACGTGTATATCTTAATTTGGTTTTATTATGATGCCCTTTATGATGCATTATGTTATCACATTTAAAGTATATACTGTTTTAGACAGAGTATAAGTTTTGACATTATATTAAGAATTTCCAAGGAGTTTAATTGTTAATTTTCAATTTTTAATTCTACCACTTTAAAATGTGTTAATGAGGAAAAGAAGGGTGCTATTGGTTTATTGATGGTCATATGACTGAAAGAATGAATATTTTAACAGCATTTGTAATGCAAACTTTTATCTGAGGAAGTTCTAAACATTGACAGGATGAAAACCACTTC
>NC_056729.1:402214410-402406910 GCF_019279795.1 Protopterus annectens | reverse complement strand
AGGTGATAATAAACATGGCTAATAATATATTGCTATAAGTAAATATAGCAAAATGGGACATGATGTCATCACTGGCCACAGCACTGATGTTTCACATATAGTCAAATGCGTTACAAAATACTTGCTTGTGATAAGAAAACCGCTGTTCCATTACTAATCATGTATTAACTGCAGTGCTATAAAATGTAATCAGTGTTTCAAGCTAAATTGAGTACATGCGTTACCAGCATTATTATGCCAGTGCTGCATTTTGTTGCTGGTACATTTTTGAATGTTTAAGCTAATGTACTGTGTCTGTCAGCTGATAATTACAATGCCCTATATTCTTCCAGCAAGAATTGTTTTTATATGCAAGAAGAATCAGTAAAGCTGCAGTGCTCTTCTTAAAGCACAGGTTTATGATGAATCATGCCTTTAATAAAACTGAAAGGAGATAAAGAAAATATATGAAATGTTAAGTAAAACAATGTTCAGATGTAATATGTCAGATGGTCTCCTTCAGGCATCAATAGTTCTTTCAATAATATGTAAGCAGATATTGTTCTTTGGATAAAGTAAGCTTAACTTTTTTTTTTTTTAATAAAGCAAAAAACAGCTACAAGCATATGACATTTTTCACTTGCTCTTTTTGTTTGCATGAGTCATCACATTGAGTACTTATGCTTATGCATGGCTTCAGTTTTATTTTTTTCCACATTACAGACTTATTTCAAAAGTAAAACACCTCCGGATGTTCTAGATTTTCTATTTCCATGTGCTCCAAAGGAATACCAACTCGTGAATTACAAATCCATGCAGACCTACCACATAATAACTTTTGTTTCTATGGACTAATCATTGGTAAGGAATCCAACATGTTAGGTCTTGCAGAAGAGATTTACATCTGTGAGGCTATTGCGCTGTGTAGCAAAAGTCAGATTTCTATTTGTGCCACAGATGTGGTCCAGAGGTAGCAATCACGGGAATTACTTGCATGAGAAGCTCTAAAAAATTGCTTGTACTGTGAACATTTTTGGCTAAAGTACTGAACTCCATTAATATTATGTGGCTGGGTATCCAAATTAAATGTAGGCTTATATTATTGCAGGTATTATGTATTTTATACATTTTTGGCAGCTTATATGATGTCAGGGTTGTAATAATGCATTGAAAGTCTTGCAGAGTTGCAAAATACTTTGTCACTTGGGTCATACCATTTCACAGAATTACTTTATTTCTCCTTTTTCCCAGAAATGAAATAAAATTTACTCACACACAGTATATACATGCACACATATACAAGCATGCATGAACATGCATGCACAAACACCCACGCAACAGTGCACACACACACACACACACACACACACACACACACACACACACACACACACACACACACACACACACACACACACACACACACACACACACACACACAGAGATGCACACACTTTCACACACATCAAATGGCTGATATTATGTAAAAGGACATCAAACCAATCAGTTATGTGCATGATAACAAGCTTGTATCCTAGTCTATCCCCAGTCCACCAGTACTGATCAATACCAACCCACCATCTGAAAGATTCTGTCTAATCTAGTTGTCAGGTAATCTCCTGGCCTGTCTCCTAGGCCTGTTCTGACTCACTCTTCAAGTATTAACACCTATGCCTGATTTTATTCCACTGTTTGACCTTTCCACCTGAGCCAGTGCATGACCTATTGTTAAATTTCTGGAATTACTATGGCTGCTAGATGTATGACCTCTACCCTGACTGTCATAGTTATGATTTATTTATACATGGGGAGGAATATGAATGTTTAGCAGTCTGGACAGACAAAATACACTTTTAACACACACATATATATATATAAAGACATCAGCAAGTTTCTTACTGTAGTAGCTGCCTGCTACTGAATTGTATGCAAGGGGCAGATGTTTCTTACTGCCAATTTTAGAATATGTACTACCAGTGATATTGGTCTCCATAATACAAGTCTTGAACGATTACTGTCTGAAAACACCTACAAAATAGTACTGTTGCATTACCTTTATCAACTCGGGTCAGTTACCCTTTTGCATTAGAATCAAACATCTTCCTGGCATGATGCTCAACACATTCTTTGGCATAGATCGGTACAGATCTTTGAGGAGGATGTGGAAGCTAAAGCTCGTGACTGGAAAATGTGATCTAGTGTCAGGCCCTTTGTTTCACTGGAGCATATTCGAACACTCTTTGGCATATGCCAAGAAAACTTTTCCTGTTCTACAATAAAATCTGATGAACTCTTTTCTGGCCTCAGGGATTAGAATGAGACTAAAAGCTAGACTCCAAGTGGAAGCTACGTGCAGTTGTGTAGATGCTGTTACATCTATATTCTAGAAAAAAGTCTAAGTGATGACAAAGAATATCTAGCCAATGTAGTGGTAAGGCTGTTAGATCTCAGCATAGAGCTGAGGTGCCTTATGTCACTAATATGACATAATAAATGTCTGAAGTTTATAAGCTATGTGATAACTTCTACTGTTGTTGCCTTACTTTATCACTGTAATTGGGATCTTACAGTATAGTCAAAACAAATAAAAAATGGACACTTAAGATGCACACAGACACAGAACCACCACTACCCTTATATCATTCTTGGACATTGTAAACCATGCAAGAGACACAGGGAAAATTGTGTCTTCTTTATTCCTCGACCTATCAAAGGCATTTGATACCATCTAAAATCCCCTGCTACTCACTAAACTATCTAACCAGGAATCACATCCCTTACCTTATACTGGTTCTCTAACTACCTTACAAATAGACAACAATCAGCAAAATGGGACCTGTACTTCTCACCTTATCTCCCAATGTTAACACGAGTTTCCCCAAGACTTTATACGTGGGCCCCTCCTTTTCAGCATATTTGTAAATTACTTCCACTCTTCCCTGTCCCAAACCTCACTTATTCAATACGCAGATGATTCCACCATCACCTAACTCAAATCGCTTTCTCATTCACAGAAACATGAATGAACAACAATCACCTAGCCCTAAATGCTAACAAAACCAAATTCCTTCTATTCACCCCTAAAAGATCCACCCCCCAAACAGATCAGAATTTACTATTCAGTCTCAGAACAGCACTGTCATGAAAGTAGTGCCCACACTAAACTCCTTGGAGTTACTATCAATGAAAATCTCTCCTTTGACCTTCATATCCTAAACAACATCAGAAAGACCCACCAAAAGTTAGGTTTGCTTTACAGACACATAACTTACCTCAACCACTCAAACAAAAAAAAAAAAACTAGCATCCTCCTTTCTTTTACCATCTCTATTATATGGTGCACCCCCCCCCCCCCCCCCACACACACACACACACACTCACAGGCATTCAACTCTGTCTAAACAACAAACTCAGATTTTGTTACAGTAAAGTAGCAAAGTTTGCCAGCTATGCTAAACATGCCTCTCATCACTGTATTTCCTTCAAAAACTCAATTGGCTCGAACTACCTCACTTCCTAACTTACCTACAACTTACCACTGCACATAAAATCATAACTAAACCAGAAGATTACCCATCTCTACCCTCACTAATGTCCCCTTACAACCCTTCTAGATACCTCAGATCAGAAAATAAATGTCTTCTAAATGTAGAATTACCCAACCTTTCAGCTGGCTGAGCTCTTTACTCCATTGCTATAGCTAAGGTGTGCAAATTCCTTATCCACCACAATCAGAACCACTTCGAACCATAGCATTTTCAAGTAGTCTCTGCAAGAATACCTGTCAAAACTATGGCTGTGTACATGCTCAAATAATTTTTCCAGCATTACATGAAACTAGAAACCTCTTCCAACAGCTTTAACACTTTGAAATATCCGTCTGTCTTCACTTAATTTAACTCTTCTCCCTCTCAGCTTTATGCCCCCTCAGCTACAAGATGACATTTAAAGAAAAGAAAGCCTAATTCTAATTATTTTATTTTATTTATTTATTTATTTATTGACATTTGTTAACCAGGTTGGTCCAACTGAGCTTGGGGTCCATTTTCAGTGGAGACCCGCTGAGAAAAGCTCCAACAAAGAAAAATAGTTACATGAAAACAATATTGCAGTTAAAAACAATTTTAAGCATATACATATATGAGAGATAGTACAAAGATCAAAATAAGAAATTTGTTTATATAGCATGACTAAAAACAAAATAGAGAGCTTACATGATAAGACAAAACACAATATTTATACAAAAGCAATCATGTATTTACATGAGAAAATTATGCATCTTAATTAGGTAAAAAGCAGTTGGCGTTGGCTATCATACATGGAGTTGTGGGAAATGAGATGGGTGAAAAAACAAAACATAATTGTATATCAACAAGTATATATTGAACCTGGATTTAATCATTGTTAATTTTGTATTTTGTCTAATGTTGCCTGCTAGTAACTTGAATCTGTTAACAGTTGTTATGTAACTTTATCTCATCAATGTATATGTACTATGTGTAGCTTTTCTCCCCAGGCGTCCACTGAAAATGGGCACTCCTAGGCCCAGTGGACTATCCTGGAAAACAAATGCAAATAATAATAATAAACCATTTACCTCTGTCCAGTTATAAAGACTACAGTCCAAATAATGCCGCCTCCTTAACCACCTACATAATGTCCTCTCTTGCAGTTCATCTATGGATGTGACTCTTTATCCAGTTACTACTCCCTTCTAGAAAAGGCAGACACATTAAAAAATATTAGAAAAAAAATATTTTGACTTCTTAATGTAATTAACAAAAAAGCCAGTAATACCCAATTACTACCTGTCTCTCTAGTTTATACTTTGAGATCATTGGCTAGGGAAGCATTCAGTTGATACTGCAAAATGGAGACCAGTGACAGCTAAACTTGAAATAATACTTATTTCTTAATTATCAGACAGTGGCCTTAACAAGCCATAAAACCCAGCCACTTTGGCCAGCTGCTTTAGCCATGATTATCTTAATGCAACTTTGCCAGTCTAGGTTGTCTCTATGTGTCTACCCTGTGACAATGTTTAATCATGTTTAGTAGTCTGCGAGTCCTCTACTGTCAAAGAGATCAGATCATGTCTCTTTATGACACCATCATAGTAGCCACCCCCCCCACACACACATTGACATACATAAGCGCACACAAATGCACTCACATACTCACACTCATAAATTGGAGGCAAAGACATACATTTTTTGTCAAATAGCATTCCATTAACATCAGACAAATCTTCCATTCTAGTCTCTGACCTTTCTACCAGATGAAGTATTTTTCAATAATCTGACCCTTCAATCTATATCAGTCTCTATGTGACAGCTTGTTATTTAATGCCTGAATCCCTATCAAAACTGTTAATGGAATAATTACAAATTACATCAATGTTGAAGTGTAGCTAGCAAAGTGGAAAGGGTGGTAGAGTGGCACAGTGGACTGCATTATTGTCTCACAATGAGAGGTTTAAAAGGGTCCTTATTTCAATTTTCGACTGGTGAGCTGTCTGTGCAGAGTCTGCATGTCCTCCCTGTGTTGATGTGAATTTCCTCTGGGTGCTCTGGTTTCCTCCCAAAGACATGCAGTAGGTGGATTGGACACTCTAAACTGGCCATAAGTGTGAGGGTGTGTGTGAGTGTGTGGTGTGGAAGGACTACCATGGCAGGGCTAGTCACCTGGTGGTATAAACCTTTGGTCTAGATGATTGTCACTGTTGAAATGGCACCAAAACCCTACCTGCAAAAATTGGAAAAAAAGGGTTATGGATTGATGGATTGATCTTGGAAGTAGAGATTTTAAAAGCCTGTTTTTATGCAGGAACTGCACCACTGTACCGTTTTTGGAGGCTTTGTCTCTTTTTCCATATATATATATATATATATATATATATATATATATATATATACTACCTCTAAAGCCAATAGATCTCAGAGGAAGAAGCAAAATAGTATGTTAAAATGCAGACTTTTCACATTTTTGCCTTTGAAAAGTGTCCCATTTGCAGTCATGAAGGGTACCAGATGCCGTCTTAACTGATTTTTCCAGTCATACTTTATTATCAAACAGAACAATTAGTGTTCTAACCATTCAGCTGTTTCCTGTCAAGGAAAATAAACTTTTCAGAGTCACTATTTCCTCCTTGATGTCCTACCTTTCCTTCATTCTTAGTTTTTGTACAAGCCGCCTATAGAAATCTATTAACATGCATCTGACCTCTCAACACAGCTGTGCAACCAGCACTCTATTATTTGTTGAATGCCTCTTCTGAATGTATTGATTCTTTTTTCTGTTAAAAGCCAACCATCATGTAGATGCACTTCCAGGTGCTACTATTCCAACAAAATGCATCACTACTTGTCAACTTGTTCATGTTATATGACCCCTTCTACTCCTGTTGCACAGTTACCATTTTCTATAGTTTTCTGTTCCACTGTAACTACATTGAGGCATCACAACACCATCACTTTGACCATCCTACAGATCACTTGCAACATTTTTTAATTATCAGTCTTTAGTGCAGTTTCTATCAACTTTCAAAATAAATATATTCAAAAGCATATCTCACCTACACTCCTGCAAAATCCTTCTGACCTAGTTCTGACATTGCAAAATGCTCCTGTAAATCTCAAGCACTAACATAAAAACAGTTGACTAGACTTTCTTATCCAGGACATCATATTGCACTTCCTGTGACCTAGTAAATAAATAAAACATCACACAAACTGTCTTCCTGTGGTCTCCCACTGAAATTTATAAAAATAAAACACTCATCAGATTATCCTTGCCAGCCCAGAAGCCACCCAACCATGTTTCACCCTCATTTAATCCACTTATCCAACTAATCATCAGCCTTAAAAAGTAACAAAAGCTTTCCTTAGATAGTTGTAATAACAGACTGTGTGAAAAAAAATATGAGTTTTGTTTGTAGTTGCATATCTACAACATTTTCTTGTGTTGTTCTCATTAGTGCTATTTTGATTTTTTCCATGGAGTTCAAGACTTATAGTTTATGTCAGAAATGAAGCACTGTGTTTATTTTGTGATACCTAAAGCAAAAAAAACTGCTTGTGAAAGATAGAAGCAACTGCAAAATGGTTGTGCTATTTAAAATAACAAGAAAAACTATTGGTTCAAGACCCGACTTTTATTTTCGTGAGCATACTTTTTATTTTTCAGCCAAGTTTTTGAAGCAATCACATGAAATCATGTCAAAATTTATATAAATAATACACAATGTAGATTAACTCCACTACTACCAATGGCAAAAGTATGTACCATTTGTAGTATAGAATATTATGTACATTATAACACATAATCATGGAGTGTTGGCCAATGTCCACTTAAAAACTTTTTAAAGGTTTTATATAGGTAAAAGAATAACAAATCCATCAAATGAAATTATAAAATGCAGCCTTGGAGGACGTAGCATATTGGTTAACTAACAAAAAGAAAGTATACAAATTCATATTTAGAGTAGCAAATATCATTTAAGTTGCCCCATAATCAGAGAATTGAATAGATGCTTGTAGAAATGTCTAGGGGTAAGTTTGTAAAGAGAACATTTGTTATATAAAAGCATTCCATAGCTTTAAAGAAATTTCCTTGCTTTTTATTCTGGATCTGGCCACATAAAATTTAGGCTATTATCCAGACTAAAAAAACAATTTTCTGTTTAATAATAGGAAAAAGGGTATACCAAGGATGATTATATGTTTTTAGATGCTAGGCTTTTGATCTGTGAGGATCTCAAGATGTGTAGCCTTGCGTTTAAAGGTAGTTTTAGCTCTTATAGTTTGTGGACAAGTATCTCAGAGGCAAACATTCATGAGGAACATGGGTGCTAAAACAGAGGGTCAGTTTGTGGTTTCCCATACATTCATTCAAGTTACATTTGAATAGAGTAAGAGAAGTACTTATCTTTATGTAGAGTGGAAGACTGTTCCACAGAAGAGGTATTCTCTGTGATACATACCTATCCCTCCAACATGTTTTATTTACGTTACAAAAGAGATTGAGATCCCTTGATTGTGTGTTAATGTTACCATTATACAATATGCTATCCTGTCTACTTCTTATAGACAAGTTTTTTGTTTTTGTTGTTCAATAGTGAGGTCCAAATAAGTTGAAAAGATGTACATGACCAAAAGATGTGGAATGCATTGCCAGTGAAATTATTACCACAAACAGTAACATTTAGAAATTCAGTTTTCTTCATTTCTGCTAATTTATGGGAAGTCATTGGCCCTAGGTGTGAGTGTGTGTGCGAGTGTGTGGCATGGATGAACTACCATGGCAGGGCTAGTGTACATCTTGGCTCTAGATGATTATCACTGTTGAAGTGACACCCCAACCCCGTGTGTAAAAGTGAGAAAAGGAGTTGAGGATGGATTTATGTATGCAAGCATTCTATGGAAACATAAATTGTTGTTGCATAAATTTAGGAAAATGCAAATTCTTCTATATATTATACCATACTGTTTTCTAGTCAGCAAAAATATTTATTGTTTTGCATACTGACAGCAGAATGTTTTTAAATCAAGAAAAATATTTATTGCTTTAAGCAGTGGCATTCATTAATTGGATGGACAAATGAATAATAGAGCAAGGTAATTATTTCAGAACCAAATATTCAATCAATATATTATAAGAAATAATTATTTTGGGGTAACTCAACCATGAGGAAACCAGTTTGGTATTAACCATCTCAAACAACATAAAGAACTTTGCAAGTTTAGTTCTTAATACATTACCCTGTGGAGCAGCAAGGGCTTTATGATTCCATAGTTTTCTCATTACGGGTTCAGATATTAAAACATCACTACCCATAAAATGACATAAGCAAGAATCTTTTAAAACAGGCACATCTGACATCTTTACAGTTTAGTTTTTATTTAAAATGTTAGCATTACCCAGAAGTTGTTGTAACAGCTGAAATTTTTTAGATCATATTTTTCCAAGAAGTTTTGAGAAATGATGGAAGCTTGGAGAAGATGTATTAGGATTTATTTATAAAAGAAAGACATTTCACTAACACTCCTTATGATTAAGATTCATCGACTGAAAAAAATTCAAACAGACTGCTGTTAAAGCCTGAGGTAAATTGTCCAGAAACAGTAAAAAGTTAACCTAATCTGTACAGACCAAATAACAAGGGACAGATTTGGGCATCTAAAGTCTACCTGTTGTCTTTGGATCTGAGAAATTGCTCAGGCTGACCAAGGGATTACTCACATTGACTATATACTGTCAATCTCTGGGAATGCAGGAAACTGTGGCTGACTAAGTTTGTTGATGACTGCAAGCTGGGCACTGTAATCCACTCATTCATTGACAACAATCTGCTCCAAAAATTACTGGAATATGCAGAAACCTGGTACACTGACAATGGTCTCAAGCTAAATGCAAAAAAAAAAAAAAAATTTGCAACATAGTAGCATTTGGCAAAAAAAAAGAAAAAAAGAAAAAATCTATTCCCACCTCTCATGTTTTAAGTGGTACTCCTCTTCAAAATTATACTGTCACAAAAGACCTTGGTACTTTTGTGGAAAACACTTGCACACTGGATCATTATATTTCCATCGTAGTCAGGAAGTCATTCTGTCTGGCCCAATTGATTTTAAAGGGCACACATTCAAGAGTCAAAGAAGTCATAATACCACTGTATCTTCCCTTATCAAACCCTTTATAGAACAAATCCAAGCAAACCACTCAACTCAAAAGGCCCTAATGTTTTTAGGTTTAGGTTTTCTAGTTTTTAAACAAAACAGTAAAAGCCATAAATTCTTCAACTATCCTAATAGATTAGTATAACGTTCCTTATATTCAATAGCCTACCAGCTACTCTGACATGCCTTGTGTCTCACTTTTCAAGCCACGAGAGACTCAGTCCTATTTAACCTATTTCTTTACAAAACCAGTGGCTCTTCTATCACCTGTAATAGGGACCTTAACTTTCAGCAACACATAAACAAGACTTGCTGGAGGGATAGGTTCTTAACGCAGCATATTACCAGCCTATGGAATAACTTAACACTACAGGTGAAACAAAATACCACTTTGTCTGCCTTCAAGGATAGTCTTGGCAACTGGAATGGTAGACATAGATTTACATCAGTATTATCATGTACAGCTCTGCATGGTTTCCTAGGTTCATAGACGGTTACTAGGCTAATGGCCCTAGGGCCTTTACAAGTCTAGCCGTGTAATACCCTTGTTCCCTAGTTAACCATGGTTAGATGTTGTTAACAGAGCGAATCAATGGTTAGCACTGACTGCATCTCTCTCTATGAGGGATATAGGTGCCATCCCGGGGTGAATTTACTGACTCCCATCCAATTGTCAAGGTTGCACTTAAATAGGGTCATTGAGGAGCTCTGCTTCACGTGTAGTGAGAGTTTATTTCAGAGCAGCCTCAATCTCTGGGAGATATATCTGTCTGTTCAACATGTTCTGTTTATGTCACAGGCTATACTGAGATCCATGGAGTGTGTGACTCTTGTCCCATTTGCTTTACGGACATGCAGCATTTCCATTAGGGTAGGGTCAGAGATTGCTCTGCAGGCCAGCCACAGGTTGCCTGCCAGCAGCCTGTAGGATACAGTGTACAGAGACAGGGCTTTCAGTCTTACTGTCTAGGTCATGTTTTGGAGGCCCTGAATTTTCCTGTTTAGAAACCTGTGTGGTCTCTCCAGTTGCTGCAGGTGTCTGGTAAGGTACATGCGAAAGGGAGCATTGAAGGTCAAGTACAGAGGAGTTATAACATCCTTAGTCTTGGATGCAATGCCATTACTTATGAGATACACACCGTAGAAGACTTTCCTTACCACTGTTGACACATGGTGATCGAAGTTTAGATTGCTATCAACCTGTGTTCCCAAGTCTCTAACCACTGTGTTTGAGCTTAGGGGGGTGATATCTATAATGTAATTTGTAGGGGCTACTTTTTTGCCAAAGAGGATTATGGTGCACTTTTTTGTGTTTAGTTTTAGTCCGTGGCTCTAGCACCAGCCATTAGTCTGTGCTAGCCCTTTTTGTAATATGTTAACATCATTGGGGGACTCAATGATTGCATCTAGTTTGCAGTCATCTGTGAACTTGGTAAGCCTCAGGCCATCTACTTTCACCTGGACATCCAAAAAGTAGATTCAAAATAGTAGGGGACCCAGCACAGATCCCTGTGGTACACCACTGGAAACTTGTCTACTGGTGGACGTGGAATCTCCAACTTTGAACGTATGTGTTCTATCAGTTAGTCAGTTTTCCACCCATCTAGTGATGTATGGGTTAATTCCCAGCTGGTAGAGTTTCTCAATGATACCCGAGTGGGGGATTGTGCCAAAATCCTTAGCTAAGTGAAGATACGTGGTATGTACTGTTTTGCCCTAATCCAGGGCTTTGGTGACATTCTCAAAGAAGTCCAACAGATTTAATAACAAGACCTGCTCTTAAAGAAGCCAAACTGGGTCAGGTCAAGAATTTGGAGGTTGCCTATGTCCTTATTGATAAGGTCCATGATGATTCTTTCCATGGCCTTGCAGATAAGACTGGGTATGCCTATAAGTCTATAGTTCCAAGGTTGGTTGATGGACCCACTTTGTGTAAGGAGATTACTGTTGCTGTTCTCCACTCTGCTGGAGCAAAGCCAGTGCTCAGGCTATGGTTGAAAACAGTGATAAGTGGTTCCACTAGGTCTTGTTTAAGATTGATTAGTTAGCAGCCTGGGATGTGAACTGGTCTCATGGAGACAGTGGTTTTGGCCTTGGAGAGGGTGGATATGACCTTCTCTTTGGTAGTGGACTGCTGACAGGGATAGTTTGAGGTATGTCTGGTGGGAACAGGGGGTGAAATTTGGGCCACATCTGTCTGCCAACAGGTTGGCAATTTCTTCAAATTCAGTGTGAGTGATACCATCCACAATCAGTTTGGCACATAGCTGGGCATTCGTTTTAAGATTTTGGACATAGCTAAAGAAATTCTTATGATTGCCTTTAGCTAGAGATGCTAATTTAGCATCATAGTTAGCTTTAGGGGGGCTTAACAAGATATCTGATTTGCTTGTTGTGGAGGGTATTCTTCCTCTGTTGAATAAGTTCCCTCTTGTTCTTGGATAACAGTTTCTTCCTTTTGTTATATAACCTATTTCTACTTGCGGTCTACCAGCGTGGGCTGTTTCTTCGAGAGGACCTGGTTTTGATCCTGACAGGTACAGCTGAGTCTATACATCTGTTTAAATGTCTATACAGGGCATTTGTTTACTCCTCTGCATAGGAGTCATTGTTGTTTGTGTTAGCAGGGGGGTTTAAAACATTTTATACCCTCGCTTACTAGGATAAAGTTTGCTTTGAAGAAATGTTTAGTCTTTTTGCTCCTGTGGGGGTCTCAGGTATGATATTTACTTCAAATGGGGCAGATTTATGGTCTGACCTTACCAGGGAGAGCAACACATAGGGGGTTGAATTGGCGAGTACCAGGGCCAAGACATTCAAGCCCCTTGTAGGGGTGCCAACTAACTGTTCCAAAGCATTTGAATTAAGAAAGTCCAGAATCTTCAGGGCAATTGCATTTGTGTTCATGGATGTTGTCCAGTCTTTGGAAGAATAGTTGAAATCTTCCATGACCAAAGTGTTTGCATAAGGAGTGATTCTACCATGTCTAGGTAGTCTGTGCATTTAATTTTGTTCATGGTGGGGGAACCTGTAGCTAGTGAGGATGTGGTTGGGTGTTTTACCAATATTTATTTGTACCTGAAGTAGCTCCAGAGTCATACTGTTTAACCATTGTAATCCATGTAGTTGAATTTAATGAAGATGGTTACACCTCCACCTTTGGTTCTTTCATGCTGGTTTTGATGATCTTTGGGGGCTTGGACCAAATTTCAGTGCACAGACATCAGCATCTTCCAAAGTAAGGACTGCTTCCAGGGAGTGCAGTTCTCTGTTTAAGATCCTAGCATTAAGCAGCATAATCTTGAATTTGTTTTGAGTGGATTTCTTTACATCTAGAATTTGGTTGTTGTGGTATTGCCTAAAAAAGGCACTATGGGAGAAGCAAATGTCTTTGTTGGTCTCCAAATGCCTTTAGTTGACAGGTGAAGACCATCACTGGCAAAGTAGCATGGTCTGTCAACCATGTCTTCCCAAGCTGACAGATACTGGATTCCCCTGGACTGACAGCATAAATTAATCCAATTTTTGAAGACAATCATTTTTTGTCTGTATTGTGGCATCATATTGTGTGAAGGTAAAACGCTACTTAGTGCAAGAGACATACCTGCCTGGGACACATAATCTGAGAGTTCAATCATGTCTCTCATCATGTAGTCCAGAGTGGTACGTCTCAAGTAATTTGCTCCAACATGTGTTATGACAGAGTCATAACAGTAATTGTTGTTGAGTGACTTGAGTGCATGTGTGATTTGATGGAACCTGGAACCTGACAGGCAGCTAACCATAACTTTCTCCTTGCCAGCCTGGTGAAGGGGACATCTGTATGTTTTGCTATGGAATTGCCTGTGACTAGGACATTAGATTTTAAGGTGTTTTGCCTTAGGGACTTATTTGTTGAGACACTTGTATGTGTGTTGCTATGTGTAGTGGGTCTGTTTGTGTTCCAGTATGTGTGAGTTGTTTGTGCTTGAGAGGTCTCTGGTCCTTTGGTAGGCTTTTAGTAAGTACCTTCTTGTATCTGAGTCTATGTGACTTGACCTTGTCTTGCTTGAGAGGAGAGATGCGTGTGCTGGGAGTAGTGGGTGTGCTGGGAGAGGTGTGTGTCCTGGGAGAGGCGTGCATGCTGGGAGAGTTGTGCATGCTGGGAGGTGTGTGTGTGTGTGTGTGGGTGTGCTGGGAGAGGTGTGTGTCCTGGGAGAGGTGTGCATGCTGGGAGAGTTGTGCATGCTGGGAGGTGTGTGTGTGTGTGCTGGGAGAGGTATTTGTGCTGGGAGAGGTGTGCGTCCTAGGAGAGGAGTGTGTTCTGGGTGAGGTGTGTGTTCTGGGAAAGGTGTGTGTGTTGGGAAAGGTGTGTATGCTGGAAGACATGGTGTGCTAATTCCAGTTTCCTGGTATAGTTACATCTCCCACATATTGTATTTGTTTGCTTTAGGAGCAAGTGGTTGTCAGTATACATGAGACAATTACTACACTGCCCAGGATGCCCATGTTAATCAGGCTGGCTGGTGAAATGCTGAGAACCTGACTGTCCATTGTAGCAGGTTAAACTGTAAGTAGTAGTTAGGGAATGGGCAAGTTGAATCAGCCTTTGCTCTGGGACTAACTCAACTAACTAACAAGGGGACTTATTTTGTTGAGGATTAGGGGTGAAAGAGTGTGGTGACACTGCTCAGTGCTCAGCTGAGCTGCTTGCAGTGCTGCAATTCCCAGATGAGTTGACAGCAGTACAGCAGGAAGCTTAGGAGGGTTGAACTGACAGACATCTAGGGAAAAAATTGTGTCTAGGCATTTGCATCTATAGAGGGCACCACAAACCAGCCCCGCACGTTGCACAGCTACGCACAAACACAAGGCTTATATAGAGGCAAAATTAAACAGCTTTAAACTAGTCCGCCAATGGGAACTCACACAATGATCCTTTCTCTAGCCATCTCCAGCTCAGACAGGGCTATATCCACACCCTTCAGATTTGGAAGTGGGCAGTATTAAGTACTTGTAAAAGTGTGGCAATCACTTTTAAATGTGTCTACATAAAAATGTATAGGACTAGGCTTCTTTATAGTGCCTGTAATTGTCTGTCTACTATTCTTGCTATGTACCTATGATGCTATGCAAGATTATTTGCTGAAAGAGTTAAACATTCATTTGAAATTTGTGAAATCAAGCTGTTATAAAAATAAAATAGCCTGATGGAGACATTGATTTTTTCTATGCAAACTTGCAAGCAAGCTTAATTTACATTTTGCTGTTTAAATTATTTAGGTTCACTATCATTTTTTCTAAAGTTTGGCTGAAATTCATGTTCATGAACGTTTTAAGTACTAGAATTTAAGTATGTGACATGATTGAGTGAACCATTTATACTTGCCAAAGAAGATTTAAATATGTTGTGTATAGTACTTGGAAGAAAAAGGGGTGCTTTATTAATACTTAACTTGTAATTTGACCTTTGCAACATATTCAGTTAAATGGAATGAATGAGGAACGCATTTATTTATTAACATTTGATTACCAGGAATGTCTGACTGTGTAGAAGCTCATTTTCAGTGAAGGCGTGGGGAGAAAAGCTCCAAATTATTACAAAATATTTGAAGAACAAAAATTGTATATTCTTCAAAAATAAAAAAAAATCCAGTTTAAAAAATTATAACAAATTTAACATAATATAAAAACATTTGTTAAGAATCTATCCAAGTTATATGACAATCATTTAATATTCAGAGAAAGTTTAGACAGTTGTAGAGAAATTAAAGATCAGTTAGTCTAATACAAACAGGAATTGCAATGTAAAGTGAGCGAAAAACTGGCTTATTGTATATTTAGACAGAAATTCAGGGTAGATATTTAGATAACACCAAGGAAGTGAATAAGGGAGAATAAAGAGGTATAAGTAATGAAAAGGTACTTGTTCACATTTAGGGATATAGTTTATCCTGGTTTTGAGCAAGAACAGAGCCAGATTTGGTTTTGAAAAATGGGAGGCAGGGTATTGACCTTACGGATACAGGTAAGGAGTTCCAGGCCTTAACAACCTTGTAGAAGTACAGACAATACCTAACAGATTTGCTAGGTTTGTAGATAGACAGTTTTTGGTCACTGGATCATAATGACAGACTGGGAACATAGTTGTTTAGAATGCTTTTTAGTGTTGGACAGGCAGATGGATACTGGATAATTTTATAGCTAGTAAGAAGCTGTATAGATGTTAGTTGATGTGGCAGTTCTAATAGATTTACTGTAGGCTTTTCAGTGCTATGTAGTGGGGGGTTCTGAAAGGGGTATTTGCTGCAAATTTAGCAACTTTGCTATAGCATTATGCAAGTTTTAATTTTTGTGAAGCCTGGAGATTAGTAAGAATGGGAGTACCATAAAGAAGTGTGGGATAGAGATAAGTAGTGGCAAGTGTAATTTTAGTTGCATCAGTGAAAAAGTTTTTTGGCTCTGTAAAGCATCCCTTGTTTTTGATTAATTTTTCTTACGCAATTTTGTATATGCAGGCTGAATGTAAGATTATCATCCACTATCACCCCTAATAATTTGCTGTGAAAGTGACTTCAATATTTGTATTATAAAGAGAGAGAGGACTTTAATTTTTTTTTTCACAAGAGAGGGATTTGGGGAAAAATAGTAGCAGTTTAGTCTTTTTTGAATTGTGCATGAGTTGTAAGTTATGAAGCCATGTTTCAGTGGCTGTTAATGCTTCTTGAGTAATTTTTTGGAGGTGTACCCAGATGTGCTACATAGGCCGCGGTGGTGTAGTGGTTAGTGTTGTTGTCTCACAGCAAGAGGTTCTCCTTTTCGATTCTCAGCTGGAGCACCTTCTGTGTGGAGTCTGCATGTCCTCCCAGTGGTTGAGTGATGTCTAAAGACATGCAGGTAGGTGCATGCATGAATGAGCGTGCCTTCTTTGAAGGGTGGGCATTGGGCTGGCAACTCGGCACAGTAAAAATCCACTGCCAATCATTAGCGGACTGGAGTTCTGCTGTGTTGACCCCTATCCGGGAAAGTCTTAAGACCATGCTCCCAGATGTGCAAATGAGAGGGGAATCGTCTGTGTATTGTATTAGGGTGGCCTTTTGTGTGGAAGTACAGACATTGTTGGTGAAAATGTTAAAGAGGGGGGAACCAAAGATAGAGCCTTTTGGCACACTGGTGGTAACAGGGAGAGAAGGAGTGAGACAGTGGACAGAAACAGGACAGGCAATGCTATTAGCTGCTATTTTTTAGGTACTCAGTTGGAAGGTCATCAGCTGAAAAAAAGCACAGTTTAAGTTTTTAAGAGTAGTTTTATATAGAATGTGGACACAGGTTTGAAGGAGAAAGTGGATGTGGTGATTTGTGGCTGTGGGAGGGTTGGGAGTAGATGTTAAGGAATTCCTGGTTGAAGATACTATACTATCTATAAAATAAGAGGTGAACTGTATTGCAGTTTTGAGTGTTGATTGGGAGAGGGGTATGGGTTGAATTCTTAGCTGGGATGTAAGATTTCTTTAATGAATGTCCAACATTGTTTAGAGGCATGTTTATTATTATTCTGATAGTTATTATAGTATATTTTTTTCTTCATTTGTTTGCTTATTAGTACAATTGCGATGCATTCTGAAGTTCTCAAGAGATTGAGGTGTTTTATATTTTTGCCATTCTTTCCATGCTTTTTCTCTATACTATATTAATATCCCACTCTTTTTTGATAGACAAATTGCATTATTTGTTTTCCTTCTAGGAGGTGCAAGGCTATTTAGACTATTTAGAAAGGTCATTTGAATTCATTTACAGCATTGTCTAAGGGGGATTTTTAGGAAGTTCTGTTTAATAGATGATTATGTAATAATGAACATTTCTGGGTTAAACTTGGAAATGTTGTGTGTTGTTTTATAAATATGTTGTTTGATTGGATGTGTGAGATGTCCAATTGTATAGATCGGGAGATGATCACTGAGTGAGTCTGCATTGTACCTGTGGTGGTATATTTACTAGGGTCTGATACTAGGATCTAGTTTAATAGGGAATTTGATGTCTTGATATAATGCATGAGGCTATTAATTAGCTCTGTGAAACCATATGCGTTCATGCTAGATGTAGGGGAGTTAGAGTTTATGTCCAGCCAACTGAAATTCACATCATCTAGTAGTCTTTTTTCTTGTTGAAATGTTATGGATATCCAGTGATGGATTTCTTCCAGTATAGCTGCACTGTCACCAGGAGGGATGTTAAGGACAGCAATACAGATTTGTTTATAATTGTTTATTTTGAGGAAAGCAATAAGAAGCTCTGCTGATCTGAATTTTGATATTGGTTTGCTATAAGGAGAATATGGTAGGCATTGGAAAATATTAAAGAAATACCACCACTTTTCCTCTTTATTCTGTCATTACAGATGATATTACAGCCAGGAGGTGTAACTTCTGAGTCATTTATGCTGGGTTTAAGCCAGGTTTCAGTTACAGTGAGAATGTCAGGCTTATATTGGGTAGTCCAGGCACGTAGTTCAGCAGTTATATTTCTTATGCTTCTAACATTTATTGCAGCAAAAATTAGATCACCAGGCTGGGGGATTGGCTGTTGGGTTAGAGAATTATGTGGAAGAGAATTATGTTTGCAGTCATTGTGGGGCCAGGTTTAGGATGTATATCTCCTACTAGAAGTATTTTAGTATATTGGGGAATTATGCAAATTTGTTGTTTGGATTCTTATACTAAATTTTGTTTTGGTTTGAGTAGAAGTGCAATTAATCAGCCTATATTTGGAATAAAGATTAGGGGCAATATTAAATAGTTTGTTGCAATGTGTGGAGAGTGTAAAGAGGAAGTATGGATATGTGGGTGGGACAGAGTTGGAGAGATGTTGAAAGATACAATTGAGTCATGGTAGGATAAAAGATGGCACAGTAGGAGAAGCAGAATAGAGGATAAGTTGAAGAGTAGAATAATTAAGTACAGGAAACTGTATTTTATAGATGTCAGATAGTGGGGAAGTAGCAATGAGGAAGGAAACAAGAATTTGCAGGGCAGTAGGAGATTCAGTGATGGCGAATTTTGTAAACTGGTACAGGATATGTAAGGAGAGACGTATATTCTATTAAAGAAGAGAGTTAGGTTGTCCTAGTATCTTCTCTGGAATGTAAGGAATATATGAGTATGAAAGGCTAGAGTACGATGATGTAGTCAAAATAAGAAGAAATAATGGTTTATTTAGGAAAAGTTTTTTTTTTTTACTACTTCAAGAAGTTTTTCTAATTCAAGAAGTATGGTAGACTGTCATCTGCAAATGAGGAAATGTTGATATGTGTTTTAAACAAGTTCATTCCTAATATCACTTGGTCCTGAAGGATTCTAAGAACAAGGGTTTCAGGGATAAGATGAAAAACTAGAGTGGCAGAGGGCACTCTACCTACTATCTACAGAAATCTTAATCAAAGTGGAAGCTGTCCCGTTAATTCCTAATCTTATGGAAATTGAACATATTACAGGTTTGGTTATATGGGAAAGCAATATTTTTAAGACTTTGCATTGAAAAGGAATATGCACAAAGCTGAATACCTCACTTGCATCAAGTCCAGATATTCCATGTTGGTTATTATGACAAATAATATGATACAGATTTATTTCTAATCTAATCCTGGGTCTGGTTCTTTTCCATAAAACTCAAATGGGATTTTAGATGATCTGGTTAGCAAAATGACAAAACTTTTTAGTCAGTATCAGTGAATAAACCTTAATATCTGGCATGATCATTGATATAGGATGATAATTCCTTATTTAAGTGAATCTGTACTTGAATTAAGAATAAAAGTTATTCATGTCTGATATATATGTGTGTGTGTGTGTGTGTGTGTGTGTGTGTGTGTGTGTGTGTGTGTGTGTGTGTGTGTGTGTGTATCTATAGTTTTCTTTTTAATATAATTTTATGGTATTAGCAATTTTTTTTTTGTTGCCCTATGCTGATATTGCTGATGCTGCAAAGTAATCCCCAGTCACCTAGGTCATTGGCAGGTCTCTTTTCTCCTAGATCAAAGATGTTTAACCACAGTTGTAGATAATTGCTTTTTAAAAACAAACAAAGAAACAAACAAAAAACACCAAACAAATAAAAAAGATGCATCAAAAGACATCAGTCTCAGGACCCTTACTTTATTTTAGATGTGATATAATCTCCATAACTACTTCCAATGTAAAATATGGAAACTCATTTCGGGAAGAATCTACCAATATCATTTTTGTCTCAATGAGAATTTTTGGAAACAAATAACACATCATATGCTCTATAAAATGCATTGAGAATATCATCTGTTAATGTATGAAGGCTTGCATCACATAGCATTCATGATGCATAATTCAAACTGTGATTCATTTTCACCAGGTCATCCTAAAGTTTGAACAGAATAGTTGCCCTCTCAGCATACTTCACATAAAATTTTGATACAAAACTGAGTGATTAGAAGCATTATGTGATTTAAGTTCATACTGTGCAGAAACTAATGAGAGTTAACTTGAGATAAAGTTCTACTTAACAGGAGTTCATTGTCTAACTGTGACACAGAAGTTTTGAAAATAGAGATTTTCTTAGTTAATATTTTATTATAAATGTTGCTTTTTGCTGATTAGGAAGACTTCAACAATGTAATTTAAATGCAGCCCATCTAATATCCAGTGTGCTGTCCTTGTCTTAGTACAATACACATGATGAATTAATTAATGCTTTGATGTGATCTTTGGCCTCCATTATTTGCAGTTATAGTGAATTTAACTTCCAGCTAGCCTCAATTCTGCTAATAGTTTGCATAGTAAGTTTTTACTTGACTTAAGGATTAGACTAAAAAGGATCTAGGATCCGAGTTATATTATGTTATGTTATTTATTTAGTTATTTATTTATAATGAAAGTCCTTGACAATGAAAAGACAATTCTTGAACACATCCTTTGTGAAGATAAAAAGAAAATAAATTATTTACCTGTTGAACCTAAAGCAAGATAAAGCTAAAAGAGGTTGTAAGCATTGATTAAATAAGATAGCTAACAGATGTCTTTGTTGGTCTGAGGGAAAATTATCCAGGTTTCTATAATCTAAGTTAAATGCCAGCCCTACGAACACACATTGTATTTTCTGAAGACAGATAAGACTGGAAAATTTGAGTTCATGGCTCTCTTGAGGCAAAAACCAGAACAAACGTCTTTGCAATGACTTTTTAAATATTTACATTGGTTTCATCCCATGTTTCTCTTGTTCCATTGTTTTGTTTTTTTAGTTAAATGTTTGTCTTGGAGTATTTCAGGTTCTTGGTTAGAACAGGACAGAAACGGAACCTACAAATTCTACCTTAAGGCTCAAAGGAGGTCAATTACTTGTGAATTGTAAGTCAACAAGAAAACTAGTGTTACATGAAAGGTAACAAGGAAAACCAGTTAAAGACACTTTCGACAGAGATGATAGAGCAGTTGTATAAGGAAATGTGATTTTCTCCATCTCAATGCAGTATTCTTGCTGAAGTCTTAACCTGAGTTGTTCCTGAAATACCTTCTCCTTATTTTAAGATGATAGAGTAGTTGCTAACCTGAGTGGTTCCTGGAATACCTTCTCCTTATTTTAAGATGATAGAGCAGCTGTGTAAGGAAATATGATTTTCTCCATCTCAAAGCAGTATTCTTGCTGAAGTCTTAACCTGAGTGATTTATGAAATATTGTCTCCTTATTTTATTTTAAACTTCAATCAAGCAATCAAATCAAATCAAAAATCAATAACTTCAAAATTAAAAGCATTTGTAATCGTCATGACAACAAAGTAAAACCTAAAACACTCAAAATATGAATGTATGTTCAAAAGGACATGTTTTTAGTGTTTTGGGTTTTAATTGGTTGTCAGGCTGATTAGAAATGCTTTTGATTGTGATAGGTGGAAGAATTGTAGTTGTAGTATTTAAGGGGATTTTGAATGCATTTTTATTATGGTCTGATGAAGTGACTGTTTTCACAAAAGCACTTACAGTTTGTTGTTTTATTGCTTCTATTAAAGTACCCTATACATTTTTCTGGTGGTCTGTGTTATAGTATTTCTTCTTGTGCCATGTTTAATGGATGATCAGAGTTCTTGGACATTTTTATGTGCCAGTTAAAGTAGTGATCCGTACTGTTAACATTTCAGTTGTATAAGTCCACCACTTGGATAAATCAGCACACTGCTTTATACGTCTTTTTTTGACTTGCCTTCATCCTTTGTGTGACAATTGGTATTGCACATTGGTGACTGCCGATAGTGACTATCAGTGAATGACAATTCACTTCCCAAGACAAAAGCTCAAAATGTTATTTCACATACACAAACATTTACAAATCATAGGGCAAATAAGACTGGTGTAGGTGAGCCTCAGCCATCTCTCTGGGTAGTACTGAGTGCTGAAAATGCATCTGTCATGTCACTTTCTCAGTGGCTCAACATGCTAATGCAGTAAGTTCTGAAGAACAACACAAGCAGTGCAGTGCTTGAATCCCCATTAATAACAGTTTTTATTAAGAGGTCAGAATAAAGTCTTATCAGTTACTTTTTTATTTTTCTTGAACATGAAGTGACATTGTCAAGTTAAAAACCTGAAACTTGCAACACAAGTCTGTCTAGTGAGTGGAACAAATTTAAATGTCCTCTCTGTTAAGTGTGTTAATCATAGCGCCGATCTTAGTAAATTTAAAGTACACTTGCATGAGTATGATGCTTCCAATAGTTCTTGAGATAAAGTATGACTCATTACAATTAGCTGCATTAAGCATTAGGGAAATCATTAAGAGGTGGGTTTTACCCATTTCAACACATTTCTGAACATGGCTGCAGAGGCTCATAGGAAGTTACTAGGCTATTGGCCATGAGACCCTTACAAGCCTAGCCAAGAACTTAGCCCATATTCTGATAAGTCAGCACCTGCTGCCCCTGTCCAGCAGGGACACAGGTGGCATCACAGGGGTGTATTTTCTGTTCCCCATCCAGTTATCCAGGTTGCACTTAAAAAGGGTTAATGAGGTACTCTGCTTGACGTGGAGAGGGAGTCTATTCCACAGAAGGTGGAGTCTCTGGGACACAAATCTGTCCTGCCAGCAAGTCCTATTGATGTCACAGACCAGGTTGAGGTCATGTGTCCAGGTTACTCGAGTGGAGCTTGACATGCAGATATGTAGCAGTCCAATGAAAGTGGGGTCTGAGATTGCTTTGCATGCCAGACAGAGGTCACCTCTGAGGAGTCTGTATGAGACTGAGTAGAGGAACAGGGCTTTTAGCCTATCTGTGTAGGGTAGATGTTTGAGGCCCTGGACTCTCCTGGTGAGGAACCTCTGTAGTTTGTCCAGCTTCTGAATGTGTTTTGTGAGGTACATGCTGACAGGGCATTGTACTCAATAATGGGTTTTATATGGGAAGAATACAGGGATGTTATGACATCCTTGTCCCGGGATGAGATACCCTTACTAATGATATGGGCCATGTAGAAAGCTTTCCATATAATGGAGGCAATATGGTGGTCATAAGGCAGTTTGCTCTCAAGCTGGGTGCCCAAGTCCTTTACGACTAATTATTTGCTTAGGACATTGTTATTAATGTGATAATTTGTGGGATGTCACTCTCCCCCAAAGGGGATGATGATGCATTTTTTGGCATTCAGTTTGAGGCCATGTTTCTGGCACAAGTCATTTGTTTGGCTGAAACCCTCTTGGAGGATGTCTACATCACTAGAGGAATTGATGACACTGCCCAGCTTGCAGTCATCTGCAAACTCAGTCAGCCATAACCCACTGGCTTTAGCCTGCTCCTCAGAAAAGTATATCCCAAACAACAGAAGCCCCAAGACTGATCCCAGGGGTACACTGCTCATTGTGGATCTACTTCTTGAGGTGGCTTCCCCTATTTTGACTAGGTGGGTTCCATCAGTGAGCCAGCTTGCTACCCATCCAGTAACATATGGATTGATGCCTTGTTGAGAGAGTTTATCTATTATGCCTGATTGTGGAATAGTATTGAAGGCTTTGGCCAGGTCAAGATAGATGGTGTGCACTGTGTTCCCCTCATTCTTGACTTTGGTGACTGTCTCAAAGACATCAACCAAATTTAACAGGCATGGTCGCCCCTTGATGAAACCAAACTGTGTGGGATTGAGTATTTGGAAGTTACCAATATCCTTGTTAATGAGGTCCATGATAATCCATTGCATGGCCTTGCAGATTAAGCTTGTTAGGCTAATATAATTTCCTGGATCTATGGAAGCTCCACCTTTGTGCAAAGGGATGACAGTGGCTGGGACAAAGCTGGTACTCTTGCTTTGGTTGGACAGGGTGCCTAATGGTGCTGCAAGTTCCTGTCTGAGTTACTGTAGGGTGCAGCCTGGGATGTTATCAGGTCCCATGGAGGCTGTATTTTTTGCCTTTGAAAGGACAGTGAAGACTTTCTCCCTAGAGATAAGGGGGGCAGGTGCTGGGGATTTCCTGATTTACTGATGGGGGGCAGAGGGGTAAAGCTTTCACTGAACCTGTTTGCCAGCAGGTTGGCTATAGCTGCGGCATTTGTGTATGTGTTGTCCTTGACCACCAGATATGAGCAGATCTGGGTGCTTCCTTTGAGATTGCAGACATATGTGAAGAAGTCCTTATGATTGTCCTTAGTAGATGTGGCCAGTTTGGACTCAAAGTTTACTTTGGGGGATTTCACTAGTGCTCTTATTTGCTTGTTCAGGCTAAGGAGAGATTGCTTCCAATTAGGCACCTGCTCCTTCTTGGTCCTGGACAGCAATTTTACACTTACACTTACAGTCATACACCCCACACAGAACTCTAAGATCTGCCCACCAAAATCTAATCACTGTACACAAACCGAACCATCCCACTTGTCAGCTTCTCTTATCCTTTTCTCTCCCTCCTTCTCTAAGAACTTCTGAAAACCTTGAACAATTTAAAGCTCAGCTGCATTTCTACCTCTCCTATAATTGGAAATGCATTTGTATTCTCCATACTTAACCTAGTAGTAACTCTACTTCATACCTTTTCTCCCTACCTAAAGTAACAGTAACTCTACTCCATACTGATTTCCTGAACAACTACCTCATTCTGAATATAATGTAATCTAACATCAATATCATGAATGTATATATTGTAAATAGTTTACTTTCTGCCTTTTATTCTCTCCTTTCTGGGAATGATTCTCATTACTGCCATCATACAATTTTAGATGCAAATTAACCAAATAACAAATTATCTCTAATTTAAATGTAATGTATGTTCTCCAACTTTTTCTATTGTACAACTGCCTCTCTCTGACTACATCAATATCATGAATTTATACATTGTAAATCATTTACTTTCCACCTTTTATTCTTCCCTTTCTTGGAAGAATTTTCTTTACTACCATCATACAATTTTTAGATGCTATATAACCAATGTACAACTTGTTTCTAATTTGATATGTAATGTATGTTCTTCAATTTTGCTATTATACTTTGTTTAGTTTTACTATGTAATATGGAGCTTTTCTCCCTAGGCCTCCACTGAAAATGAGCTCCTTGAGCCCAGTGGACCTCCCCAGTCATCAAATTGAAAATAAATAAATAAATAATAACTAAATAAATAAATAAATATTTTTTTTCCTTTTATTATAGAGTTTATTTATTGCAGATGCCCACAAGATAGGTTTACTCTTCCTTGAGGAGGAGGATTTTGTCTTGTCTGGTATTCCTGATTCCATGCAGCTATATGAATGCTTGTATAATACTTTGGTGTAGGTTTGGACATATGTGCCAGTTCCTATGGAGGTGGAGGGGGCTGTGAAGCTGTTTATACCTTCCCTCAAGAGGCTGTAATCAGGTTTGTAGAAGTTTATTTGTTTGACCCTAGCTGGGGGGGATGTCGGGGTTGATGGTGACTTCAGAAGTGATCGCTTTGTGGTCGGATCTTACCAGGGAGGATGACACTGTAGGGTGTTGCAGTGGTTACTCATGTTGGTTAATACCAAGTAGAAGATACTATCATCTCTTGTGAAGGTGTCAACAAGCTGGTCCAAGGCATTTGCATTGACAAAATCAAGGAATCTCTGGGCATGTGTGTTTTGGCATAAGTAGTTCTTTCAGTCTATGGTTGGATAGTTAAAGTCACCCAGGATCAGGCTAAAAGTTTGAATCTTCATAGATTCAAAGAGGTCCAGATAGGCGGAGTGGGCATCTTGAGTCAAAGTTGGGGCCTGTAGCTAGCTATGATTTGAATAGGGGTCTTGTAAATGGTTAACTGCATCTGGAGTGTCTCCTCTGTATCATACTGTTTGACCAGGGCTAGGAACATACCTGCCTTGGACACATATTCAGCAAGCTCGATCATGTCTCTCTTCATATAGTCCAGGGAGGTACATCTCAAGTCAAACCAGCTCAAACATAGGGTTTACATACTACAAAAAAATGCAAAATTCTAGTAACACAGAAATCTAGCCAGTCCAGCTAGTCCCTGCTTTCTTTACCAGCTTGTGCCAGAAAAGGTACAGGTAGCCTTGCTGCTCTCACTAGCAGAGGAGATAGGCCCCTACCAACACAGGATGGTTGCCAGAAAACACAGAAGGCAAAAACAAACAGCTCTGGATGCAGCAAACCTTGTATCCAGACTATACTACTCAATTTAAGGGTAAGAACACAGTAAAACTCACAAAAAAGCACAGATTAACCACTTACAGACAAAATAAAACTCACAGTATGAAAAAATACAGTCAAACAGTAATGAAATGCAGTAAAATGCAGTTAAACAGTAATGAATTGCAGTAAATAGCAATGAAATACAGTTAAACAGTAATGAAATGCAGTTAATCAGTAAATTGCTTTAAAACAGGGCAAATGTGATAAATTAGCTCACAATCACAACAGTAAAAAACAGCTCAAATAAAGTAGCATTTCAGTAGAATACTGTCATCAATTTAATAAGGCTACCGACAAGCAGTAATAAATGCAGCAAACTAAATGCAGTTTAACACCTAAGTACAAGCAGCAAAATACTTTTTTCTTGTTAAGTAGAAAGTGAGACTTTTAATTACCCCAAGTGTATATGATTGTGTAGAACATTATGTACTGTAAAGTCTGTATGGCCCCTCCTTCAATATGTCTTACACAGAGTACCCAAATCAATACAAAGGGACCTTTTTCACAGGAATAAATATTTGCCTCAAAATATATGTCCATTAAAAAATACCTCAAGTGCAACACATAAAGGCTTGTCAAAATCAGGTCTATCTCCAGTCATGTTCATATTGTTACACCTAAACTTACACCCTGAAAACATTTGTTTTCCTGTGGCATTAACAGTTAATATATAGAATAAAGCAGTTCAGTTTTCTTTTTTTGTCATAGGTTTGGTTCCCAAGTGCTATCAGTCACAATTTTTAAGACTGGTATCCTACTTAAAGTAAATGTATCTAATAATGGCAAGTGTAATTGACAATGTCATGTCAATCTGATTGTCACAATGTTCCATTCAACATACCAGACAGCATGGCCAGTGTTGACAATATATAATTTCAAATGTAATTCAGATTTCATAATCAAAAAGCTGTTAATGAAGTCACTGTGTAACATGTGTACATACACTTGGCAGCACACATGGCCAAGTCTCAATGCTATGTTTCACAGCTGGTGTACTTTGAATAAATTGTACCCAACTTTGACCCCACTTCATTTGTGTGCTTTCTATTGTGCAAATGCAGTTGTCAAGATTGTCTGTCATTGTGCACAAACTAGTACATGTGAGATATGAATTGGGCACTGATTCCCTGCCATTTTTCCTTATATCCTTGAGAAGACATGGCAGCTAATGGCAAGGGTGGTGCTCTATTTAGAGCCCAAAGGTGGTGTCAGGAGAAGTCCAAGATCATTGTTGGGCTCCTTGTAAGTGCTACAGCCATTGGCTTTTGTAGAAGGCCTATAATGAGTCCAAGTATAAGGATGAGGCTTAGAATAGCCTGGTCAAGGCTGTCACTGTTTTGTAAGCACAGTGCCCCATCACCAGCCAATGCAACACCATTGCTTGCCAAACCATATATGTTTTCAAAATTTTTGTACAGCTTCTGAAGAGATAGAAAGGAACAGTGAGGCACACCAGTAGAGGCTGGTATGCTTCAAAGAGACATGGGGTAAGTATGGCTGACATATGAAAGCTAGCTATTTCATCATACATTAGAACTGTAATTCACATTATCAGTTTGGGGAGCATCACACAACTGAGTAGGCATACCTTACATATATACAACCTTACAATATTGTGGGGAGCTGTGCCCCCCCATGTTAAATATATATTCCAACTCCGAGATCACACTACAGTGAGGAAAAGGCAAAAACTCCAATCTTCACTGTACTGCGATCCCACAACATGCACCTCAATCTCTGGGAGTTTCACTCATTAGAGCATTCACTTATATGAACTTTCGTTCATATAATATAAACCCTATCAGACAGTCATGTCTGCTTGAATAGTTTGTGAGCATTGGATTAAACAATGTGAAAATCAATGTCGCAGTATATGGATTCAAATCCAAGCAGCGGTAATTAGCTTTTATTACATAATATAAAATCAATGTTCTGCAATCTGTAAGTAACAATAAAATTACAATATTTGTAAATGGACATTTCTTTAATTGGAATGCACATACCCTATATGTAATAGTCACAACATTGTTTGTCTAATATATATAATAACAATGAGATTGATGTGTTTTGTAAGACACATGTATGATGTCACGTTTATATGTGGTGTGCCAATTTGGATTGAATGTTAACTATTAGAATGACAATCCAAAAGAACAGCCTCGGTTGCAACGAGATGAAGAAAGATAAAAATTTCAAATAATCAACTAAGAAGTGCTTAAAAAGAGAACTTTAATTTAAATAAATAGAAACATAAAGTCGATACATCCAGTAAATCAAGAGCTTTCGTCTCCAACCATTTGGAGACGTTATCATCTCCACGTGGTGGTTTATATTCTAATTTGGTGATGCTACAATGGGAGAAAAAGTTTGTTATCAATGCAGTTTATTATCAACATTTTAAAATGTATGTGAGATTTCTGGATGATATTTTTATATTTTGAGATGGACCAAGTGAGATGATTAATGAATTTATAACTCTCAGGAATAATTCAACAGCTTTTTTAAGGTTCACCCATAATATTGATCCCAATGAAATCTCATATTTGAATGGTAAACTGTCAAAAAATATAGTCTTAAGGAATTTTGAGTCATATATTTATAGGAAGGAAATGTATTCAAATATTTTTTTACATTTTGACAGTGGCCATCCCTTTAAGCAAAAAAAAAAGCAGTTGTTAAGGGGTAGTTTGTTAGAGTTGCTCGGATGGTGTCTAGTTTTGACTCTTTCTTGGATGAATGTGAACTGTTGAAAGATATGTTTTTTAAAAGAGAGTATCCATTGGACTTAATCAACAACTTAATGTTGGAAGTAGTTAATAAGAGAGAGGCTTCTATCATGCTATACTGAATTCGGAGATGGTGCACTCTGGCAATGAAGGGAATAGGCATATGGTTTCAAATTTGAATGTTGGTTCTGTTAATATGGACAGCAATGTTAATGTGAATGTTATGACACCTGTTGAACAAGTGCAAGCTAACGGAAAGTTTTGTTCAGCTTTTATCACTTCTTATAATCTTGACAGTAAAGAAACTTTTAGGATTTTGGATAAAAATTGGATAATTTTGACCTCAAGCAATGACATTAGACAATGCATAAGTGAGAAGCCTATTGCGGTATATAGAAAGGGACAACCTTAAAGAACATCTTTGAAAGGAGTGAACAGATTCAGAATGGGGGCCATATGAAGAAGTGTGGGGCATGCAATCATTGCCAATATATTAAGGAAGGGTCAAAATTTAACATTAATGGTATAAAGGTCTCTTTACAAAAAAAGTGCAGCTGTTATACTGAGAAGGTGGTTTATTGTGCTTTCTGTTCCAAATGTGCTTGTTTTTATATTGGAAAGATAGAAAGGAAACTGAAAAAACGTATTTATGAGCATTTGAGAGATATCAGACTGCAAAAAGTAACCAATACCCTTGCAAAACATTGTGTGGAACATGACTTTAAATTCACTGTTATTGAAGTTATTGAACTAAACCCAAGAGGTGGACCTTCGACTTTATATTTGGGGAAAAGTGAGGCCTTATGGCAGTTGAGAACAAATGCAACTCAATGGCCAGGCTTAAATGAATCTGTTGCAATTACTTGCTTTTTAAGATTAAAAGCTTTAGACAGATGATGCTTTTAAAGAAATGTTCTTGTAATTCTTAATAGTTGAAACATATGCATTAATTGTATATCTTATATGTATACATTTGAGAATTTTATACTGTATATATTATGTATTTATTTATACATGTATTTATTCATGTATAATATAATATATTAGGGTTATTTGAGGTGTACAACATATAGGAAATGTTGAGATTTTATTAGATTTTATTTACACATATTTCGTTGTATTTTAATAATGTATTTTATAGTTATGTATTTATATGAATCATAGTGGGTAATATTTAGGATGATGAATGTTTTATGTGTGGTTATTTGACATTATATGATGTAAATTGTAGGAACAGTCATTGCCCATGAATTATTCATGAACCCTGGATGTTGATTGGTTTAGTAATTAACTTTGTACTATAAATTTATTATCTGTTGGGGCATGCTCTGTCTAGATAAAGTCTCCAAATGGTTGAAGACGAAAGCGCTTGATTTACTGGATGTAGAGGATTTATTTTTCTATTTGTTTAAATTAAAGTTCTCTTTTTAAGCACTTCTTAGTTGCTTATTTGAAATTTTTATCTTTCTTCATCTTGTTGCAACCTAGGCCATTTTTCTGGATTGTGGTTTGGCTTTTGGCTTTTAAAAGTTTAAAACTATTAGAATGACATGGGATAGATGATATTTTCTGTTTTCTCTCCCACACCGTATTTCTCATGATTTTTTTTTAATTTAAGACATAATTCCTGCTGAAAAACGAATGATCAGTAGCATGGGGAGCTAGAACAGCCATCTGAGATCAGACCATTATACCTCCATCAGCATTGCCTCCACAACTTTTGCCCTATATGCTCCAATTGCATCAGGTAGCACTGCCCTGGAGGCTTGTGCATTTGTACTGACCAGGAATAGTGCCAGTGGAGGTGCTGATTATGCCACCCATGAAAAGCTGACAGCACTGGTGGATGACATAATGGAGAGGGACCTTGGTGTGAGCAATAGCATAATTGAGGAAGTTCTGCATTGAATAGCCAAGCCAATGCACTATCTGGCACTGCTCCAGGTATGTGTGACAGGAGACAGTGATGACAATTCTGAGTGTGAGAACTAGATTCTTGATTGATGAAAATTTACCTCCAAGGTCCTCTACCTATCAACAGTCATGGTATCCCCCTACCTTTTCTGTCAATGACCATCCCTGTCTATCTTGTCTGTCCTAACCATCTTATTCCTAACTACCTTCACCAACATTCTTCCATCTGAAAATAAAAAATACAAAGCTCTCCACCTTACCTATGTGTGTATAACAGACTTGATTTGGAACAATTGTCCACAAAAATTATTAAGTTGTCACACACTCAATGTGGTGAGTAGACAAATTTTCCAAATTATTTGTAGAAGTACACTTTTATCTTCTGAAGAAGTGGATAGCTATGGTGCTCTCCCTGCTTGTCATATGGTTACTCCAAGTCTAAGAATGCTCAATTGGACTCTCTCCTCATCTTTAGCTTCTTGCAGTGAGACAGATTTATTTATTTACTGGCATTTGTTTACCAGGAAAGTCCAGTGGGCCAAGAAAAGTCCATTTTCAGTGGAGGCCTGTGGAGAAAATCTCCACATGAAACACAACATAGAATACATAGTAAACCAAGGCATACATTTAAAATATATACAGGAGTAATGGAGGAAAACATTACTGTCAGAAAAACACTTGGAATCTATACAACAACTGATACATACAATATAAAAACTAATAAAATGTAATAGAACTATAGTTAACGCAAAAATATGGGAAAAAAAGCTTATGTTCACACACTAGATACACCTTATATTATAAAATAATATTATTCAACTAAAGTTGAATATAGTAATCTCAGTGAAAATAAGATGCAATGATTACAGAAGAAGAACAGAGATTAAGGGAAGGAAAGAAATGAAGAAGCTAAAGAAATTATAGCATAAGCGAGGAAAAATAAAAGAGAGAATATGATAAGGAAACATGTAGGAAGTTGTTACTGACAACAGAAAAAAGGGTAGAAAGGACAGAGGTAATAAAGATGGAGATTACAGGAGAATGTCATTTGTAGTAAGTCTATGAGTGCAATAAAGAAAAAGAAAACAATAGAAAGGCTCTAAGGTCTAGGTGATGGCTGGAGGAGGTTTATTACAATTACAAATACAAAAATTACATCAATTACAGATAGCTGAGAAGAAGCTACAAATGAGGAAAGAGCCCAACTGGGCATTCTTAGATTTGAGAAAGCCTATGACAAGGTCCCAAGAAAGCAGTTTAGGCAGTCCTGTGGTGGTCTGAAGTCCTAGAAACATTGGTAGAACTAGTTCATGCTATGTACAAGGACTTAATGACTCAAATACGAACAGTGTTCTTTCCCACAGAAGGGTTCCCAATGGGAGTCGGTGTGCACCAGGGTTCAGCTCTGAGCCCACTGCTGTTCATTCTGGTGATGGACTACATTAGCAAAGAAGATAGAGGGGACAGATCAACAAAGCTGCTATATGTAGACAATGTGGCATTACAGGCAGACTCTGAGCAAGAAGTACAGCAATGGACAGGGGAGTAGAATGCAAAACTGAAGGTACATGGGATGAAACTATGAAGTACAAATAAGACAGTTGTAATGGCAACAACTGGTGGAGTTCAGAAGAAGCTGAGAATTGAAATAGTAGGGAATATAATGGAACAGGGTAACAGTTTTAATCTGGGAGCAGTGGTTGTGGAGAAGGGAAGTCTGAATGAGGAGATCAAAGGTAGAATCAGAGTCTTTGCAGCCAACTGGCACAGAGTGCCATGTATAGTATATGACAGAAGAATGCCAAAGAAAAAGCTGAAAAGTAAGGTATACAAAACAATGGTGTGACATGTACTACTACATGTTATAGAAACCTGGGCAGTAAAGGCAGAGCAGATGAGGAAATTGGAGGTGATGGAGGTAAAGTGCTTGAGACGGGTGATAGGATGCACACTGTGAAACAGATGAAGAAATGACGACATAAGAGCAGAAGACAAAGTAGCTCCAGTTGCAGAAAAGGTCAAAGAGAACAGATAACAGTGGTTCAGGCACATGTGCAGAAAAGCAGACGACAATCTGATGAGGAATATTTGGGACAGACAGGAAGAAGGCAAGAGGAAACAAGGGTGTCCAACAAAGAGGTGGATGGATTGTATGAGAGAAGATCTGCCACAGATAGGCATGAGTGTCAAAGAAGGCAAGAGAGTGGCATTGAACAGAGACAGATGGTGACAGTTGACATGACACACCGACCCCATATAGAAAATGGGAAAAAATGGGGTTGGTGATGATGGTGATGATTGTACTCAGCATGGCAGAATTATTATGATGATAAGTAAAAGATTAGCACACCACAAAGCTGACCAGAAATGGCCCATAAACCAAACTCTTTTTCTCTTTCTTTCTCTCCCCCTCTTTCTTTCTCTCTCCCTCTTCCTATTATTTCTCGCTTTCTATTTCCTCCCTTCTGTCTCATTAATCTTTGTCCTCACCTTTTGCATGACACTTGACATTGAGCACCAATGGCAACTAATGGAGCTAATAGTATACAACAATTCATGTCTTACGGCAAAATCTGATGGGTTTTTGCCTTCATCTGCACTAGTATGCTGCCTCTCATGCTACTGTGCTTAGCCTCACTGTGATATAGAAAGAAAAACTGATATCCGTATAAGGACATGGTTATTATTCAATGTTGAATACCGCCAGACAGTGATATGGCTGAGTCATACTTGTGAGAACGGAAACATTGCTAATGGGGCTTAATTCTTCAAAAAAAAAAAAATAACAGATAAATGATCATTCAAAACATTGTTTATGTCAGAACTTGAAGTGCATCCTTTTTAAAACTGTACCTTAAACTCTATTTTGGTTAAAGCAGTTACTGTACAACCCTCTGGAGTATGGACCTAGATATGCAGTGATTTGTATCTGGTAATGTATGTCAGTCAGATAATGAACAAAAAAAAGAAAACACCCCCCCAACTTACCACGACAATAAGACACATAAATAAAGGCGCTTCTGAGACCTCACACTACATTTTAGGGGGGGCTATAACCATTCCAATACATTGCTGATGTAATCCCTTCAAGTGAGTGCTTCATGACACATAAGCTAAGATTGTTTCTGCAAGATTTTGAGCCTGGCATCGTGTGACTACTGAATGTGCAAGAGAATGCTTACAGCCAGGATTTACATCAACAAAAAGAATGATATTTGCAATATGACTTTAGGGAAACACTTACAACTATGTAAAGAAGGGGATACTTTTGTATTCCTTTCAATGGAAGGCATATATATTGAACACAATGATCAGGTTATCCCTTAAATGTTGTGTTGTATGACAATTGTGTTGTGAATTCTTGTGTGACATCATCAGTTAGTGCTCAGGGCAAAATGAACTTGATGTTCATTTCATATATTTGACTCCAGTGGTTTATGCATTTTATTATTTTGTTCACAATATAGGTTAAAGGCAAGAATGGTTTATTCAACATATTGTGATTCCAGTCATACTGCAAAGTGGTCACAAAGTGTGATAGGAACTGTGTTATGATACATTGTTTTGGTTTAGTTGTGGGAAGGTGATATTAATGCATTCATTGGTGTACTTCCTTATGAGCATGCCCAGTATGATGATGTATTAGTTGTACACTGTTTAGCACAAAGCACATTAAAGTAGTCAATGTTATAAAATAGTTATTGTTATCTGCTGCTCAACAACTTCTTAGAATTTGCCTGTGGCAGCATGACTCTGCCGATATCTGCCCAACTGAGGTGGTGACCAATGTATGAGGATGGCCACATTGTTACAGACCAGTGCACAGCTGTTGTATTATTTCAGAAATGCACATTTTCAGCAGATCACTTACTACTTGATGTTTATGTTGTACCTGTTTGTGGGTTATTGCTGTGTACTGTCACGCTGGTACTACGAATGTATTCAACAAAACTCATATCAGGTTAAACTGAAATTTAAAACATGATGCTTTACTGCATTCAGAGGTATACTTTGTCAGACTGTATTTAAATGTGTGGTATCTGCAGCAGGAAGTACAGATGTAACATGGTGGTTGCACTGGCAAAACTGCTTTATATTCCAGTCATGTAGAAATGAAAAGTGAAAAAGTTCCCAAACAGCAGATGTCATTACACAATGCTGCTAGTAGGTAAACTTTTTTTGGTTTATTCCTCAGTGGGCTAACTGTCCTTGTGTAGTCTTCCTATCACACATACCTGGGTCATATTCATAGGAATATGCTGGCGTTCCTACAAACACAACCCAGATTTAAATTAACTGCCTCCATATGACTTTTGATGTGAAGAAGTTGCATCTTAATATATGTCACATGACCATGTCTTTCATCTCCCATCTGTTATAATTAAATGGGATCCATTTACTACATTGAATTTATTTGCGAGTGCACTTCTGTGAAAGTGCATTTTGTTGAAAATGCACTTTTGTGTGAAGATAAAAATAAAAGAAACAAAAAAAAAGAAATAAAAACATGCAGTTTGCAAGGCCATGGTGATGCAGTGGTTAGCATTGTCACCTCACAACAAGAGATTCTCCCATTCAGTTCTCGGCTGGAGCGCCTTCTGTGTGGAGTCTGCATGTCCTTCCCACAGTTGAGTGATGTTTAAAGACATGCAGGTAGGTGAATGGGTGTGCCTTCTTTGAAGGCTGGATGCTGGGCTGGCACCTCGGCACCATAAAAATCCACTGCCAATCATTAGCAGACCGGAGTTCCACTGTGGCCGGGAAAAGTTGAAAGACTATACTTTTAGTTTGCATGTAATCTTAGTTGTACATCAATGTTTAGTGTTGATGTACAACTAAGCAAACTAGTGCTGATATTGTGGTACAGTGGGAATAAGGAAATATTCCCTTTTCCCCACTGTAGTGCGATCTCCGAGTGAAAATATTAAAGTATGGGGATGCAGGGGGGCTTGCCCCCTGCAAAATACTTTTTTTTATGTTTCTTTTTTGGGTTAGCTGATCCGGCAGCTATACTTTAGCGAAAGTGCAGTTTTGTTGAAGTGCACTTTTGCTGAAGTGGGGATCTACTTTTCTTTTTTGAACAAGTGTAATTTCGATGAAGAAAAGTAGATCCAGTTAAATATCTATAACAATGCATAGCAACCTGGTCTTCTGTTGATATGCTGGTCAAAGTGACAGTTCTGTTTCTGTGGCAGGTCCTTCATTACACTGTTAACAGTCTCACTTCCTGCCATTCCCAATGTGCATGCTGCTGCCACAGCTGATTGGTTACAAGATGACTACTGGTGCGGGAAGCATTGCGCAGGTGTTCATTAATCGTCTTAATATGGTTCTATTTTTATATTTGAGTAATTTGCCATTACACACTAAACAGAATGGATTCCACCAGGAAGAAGCACACAATAGCTAAAAAATGTTCTTCTTTAATAATTAAACAACAATTGAGTGTTTTCATCCACCAACAGTGTGGACTTCATCAGAATACTTTTAATAATCAACTAATTATAAAACTACATATATGCATTTTTAGATATTATAAACTTCATATGAATATAATTAAATAGAAATAAAATAGAAATTGTAAAGGAATCAGATACATAAATCATACAACTTATTACTTTTTAAGTTGTATGATTTATGTATCTGATTCCTTAACATTTCCAATTTAATTATATTCGTATGAAGTTTATAATATCTAAAAATGTGTATATGTAGTTTTATAATGTACATATTAATGTAATATATTGTTTTATGCATTTAAATGTTCATAGGGAACCCTAACATTTGCATTTAGGCAATTTAGCTTTAAATTTTGATGTGATTTTTAGTAATTATTAATTTTGGTGGCTAAAAGAAAGTATTCAAGAAAGTAGTTGATTACTAAAAGTACTCTGATGAAGTCCACACTGTTGATGGAAGAAAGCGCTCAATCTTTGTTTGTTTGTTAAAGAAGAACATTTTTTAGCTATTTTGTGCTTCTTCCTGGTAGAATCCATTCCATTTAGTGTTTAATTGCCACATTTGATTTTTCTTGGTTGACTAAACACTATTTTTTGTCATTTAATTTGCCATTACACCTTCATTTTTATTTCTTTAACATATGCAAGGGTAGGGAAAGGTTAAATTTGATTGACCTGTATGCCTGTTCAAACATCATTTCATTTCTATGTAAATTATTGCATATTTTAATTTCCCAATATAAATGACAATGCCGGTGAAGTTATGTAACTCTGCATTACCTGCAATATGTGCAATGTGCCCTACTGTATCAGCTTTCCTTGTAAACTGTCACACATGTAGTGACCTTGGGGAAAAGATGGTTGAATTATACTTAATAATAGTTAATGACAAGAATTATAGGTATCACCTTCTTGTGTTGAAAGAATATGATAAATTCACACTTGTCATTCTGTCAACACTTCAGTTCTAAAATCATATAAAGTCATATAAAAGTATCCCTGACTGACCCTGATTATTTTGAGAGTTCTCCCTAATTATGATAAGTGGTAGTGTACATTAATGTATTTATAGATAACCAGTTTCTTGTTAGGCTCCCCCTGCCATTTATTCATGTATTCCAAGTTGCCCTTGCTAATATTGTACCATTTTCTCAATAGTGGCTTACTGAAGTTAAACTTATTTACCATCCAGTGTTTATGCTATGTACTTGAGCTCTGCTGTACCTCGAAGTAGCTGCTAGTTTGTGCTCTGGCCATGAGCAGGTCCTGCTCGACATATAGTATTGCTTAGTGTCTTGCATATTCAGTGGTCAGCGTTGCTCATCAATCACATACAACCGATCATGTATCCTTTGGCATAACAAGTACCTGCCTGTTAATGAATACCGTTGGTAAGTCTTAACAAAACAGGCCATTTATCCACCTCACACATACTTTCCATAAAGAGCCACCCTGAGGAAAAAAAAAACACTTTAAATCTATAATTTTTAACCAAAGCAGCAAAATAAGTGTTTTAGTGATGGGCGACTCTACTGTCAGGCACACTGATTCATCACTCACTATGCTGGACAAGGAAAGGGCTACAGTGAGTTGCCTTTTAGTTATCTGGATCTCCGACATTACAAGGTCCCTAAAGTCTTAACTCTTGACAAATATGGCAATTAAATGATAGAGGTGTATGTAGGAATGAATGACATGAAATATAAAACCTTGAGAGATATGCATAGAGGCATATCAGACTTTTTGAGGCATGTTAGAAATGCAGACAAGACGCTAGTCTTGAGTCTAATTCTTCCTTCACCTTGACTGATGCCTAGATAAAAAGAAATGATAATTGGCTTTAATAAATGGTTACATTTCCAGTGGGATCCAGTATGTGTCAGCATAGGATGAGATGCTTGACAGTCTATCTTGATTCAGTAAGGATGGACTGCACTTCTCGTCTCAAGTCTTTCACATACTGGCTAAAGTCTTTACTGCCCCTAGTGCCTTTTTAGGCAGAGTCTGTATGACAGACATTCTAACATAATTAACATTTTAGTCCTGAGAAACAGGATTACATTAGCATAGATCTTCTTAATGTCAGAAGTCTAAACAGTAAATTGCCTAATTCTGAGGGACTCCTACTTATGGAAAACATAATATTATTTATTGTACTTTGGTTGACCGGGTTTGTCTGACTGAGCTTAATAGCCCTTTTTCAATGGAGACCCGAGGGGAAAAGTTCCAACAAAGTTTGATAAGCATAACATACAGAGTGATAGATAGTGACTTGTCACATATTACATACAACAATATTAAAAAAATACTAAAATTTACAAACATATTTACACTGTAATAATTAGGAGTAAGAAGTGCAAAAGAGAAAATACTTTGTAGGAGTAGAAAAGAGAAAGAGCTAAGGGAGACGAAACATAGATTGGCATGTTTAAGTGGGATGACTGCATTGTCTACATAGTTACTGAAAACTGATTTAAAGCTAAAGAGGCACTCTCTCTGTTCCAGGATTTTGCATGTTCCATGCCTTCAGGTCCAATGATAACTTTAGTGGAGACTCTGATTCATAAATGAGCATGTTATCTTCAGTAAAATCCCTAGAGGCAAAGTGATTTCACTGAACTACAGGGTTAATTATCAAGTATTTATACAATGACCCCCCCCGCATTAATATTCCAAAACGTGCATGCTGATTGGTCAGCATGCCCATTGTAAATCAGACTTATACTAATGGAAAAAGGTCCGGTCGGCTGGACTTTTTCCACTAGTAAGAGTTTTTTTTTTCTTTTTTGTGTTACACAGCAACAGAGAATGGAAGAGCTCCGTTGCTGTAATCTCGCTATGTTAAATGGGTTTAACATAGCGAGATATCTTAAAACAAAGGAACGGAGATCTTCCTTTCTCTGTTGCTTTTTTTAAAGCTGTCTCGCTATATTAAACTTGTTTAACACAGCGAGACAGCTTTTAAAAAAGTAGAGGAGAAGAAAGGAACATCTCTGTTGCTTCATTTAAAGCTATCTTGCTATGTTAAACTCTTTTAACATAGCGAGACACCTTTTAAAAAGCAACAGAGATCTTGCTTTCTCCATTGCTTCCACACACAGCTCTGATGTACTGTGTAAGCATATGCATGTGCAGTACATCAGAACTGCTACAGAATACCGGACAGCTGCGGAAGGGCAGCATGGGGGCATTATACAATGTCATTATTTAAGAAAAGTAAGTATTTTTTTTCTTAAATAATGTCATTGTATAATAGCAATAACCAACTTCTAGGTGTGGGTAATGCTGGATTTACCCACGGTTGTCTTTGTTTGGCCACTCCGGCTTCGCCCTCATGACCAAACCACACAAACCATGGGTAAATCCAGCTTTACCCACACCCAAGCATGGGTTATTGCTTAAATACACAATGACTGGCTATTAACATTCCAAAAGGAGCATTCTGATTGGTCAGCCCAACCAGCATGCCAGTTGTAAATCGAGAATATACCAATGATAAAAGTCCAGCTGTTAAAGTATCATTGAGTGGGCAGACTTTTTTTTTCTTTTATTATATGGTAGACAGTGAATACGTATTTTATCAAGAAGGAGGAGCATAGGGTGACATACAAGAGTTGAAGAAGATGCACACAGGTAGACTCTATCTTATGTAGAAGGGCCAGTTTGAAGGAGATTGGAGACTGTAAAGTGGTGATCGGGGAAAGTGTAGTTAGGCAGCATAGGATGGTGGTTTGTAGGATGATGCTGGTAATCAAGAAGAGGAGGAGGAGTGTAAGGGCAGCACCAAGGATCAAATGGTGGAAATTGAAAAAGGGTAATTGTGAGGTGGAGTTCAGGGAAGAGTTAAGACAGTCACTTGGTGGCAGTGAAGAGTTACCAAATAGCTGGGTAACTACAGCAGAGCTAGTAAGGGAGATGGCTAGAAAGGTGCTTGGTATGACATCTGGACAGAGGAAGGACGACAACGAGATGGTGGTGGAATGAGGAAGTACAGGAGAGTATACAGAGAAAGAGGTTGGCAAAGAAGAAGTGGGATTGTCAGAGAGATGAAGAAAGTAGAGAGGAGTACAAGGAGATTAGGTGCATGGCAAAGAGAGAGGTGGCGAAGGTTAAGGTTAAGGCATATGAAGAGTTTTATGAAAGTTTGGGCACTAAGGAGGGAGAAAAGGACCTGTACTAATTGGCTAGACAGAGGGACCGAGCTAGGAAAGATGTGCAGCAGGTAAGAGTGATAAAGGATAATGACGGAAATGTACTCACAAGTGAGGAGAGTGCGTTGAGCAGATGGAAAGAGTACTTTGAGGGGCTGATGAATGAAGAGAATGAAAGGGAGAGAAGATTGGATGATGTGTGGATAGTGAATCATGCAGTGCAGTGGATTAGCAAGGAGGAAGTAAGGATAGCTATGAAGAGGATGAAGAATGGAAAGGCTGTTGGTCCAGATGACATACCTGTGGAAGCATGGAGGTGTTTAGGTGAAATGGCAGTGGAGTTTTTAACTAGATTGTTTAATGAAATCTTGGAAAGTGAGAGGATGCCTGAGGAATGGAGAAAAAGTGTTTTGGTACCGATTTTTAAGAATAAGGATGATGTACAGAGCTGTAGTAACTACAGAGGGATTAAATTGATCAGTCACAACATGAAGTTATGGGAAAGAGTAGTGGAAGCTAGGTTAAGAAGGGACATGATGATTAGTGATCGGCAGTATGGTTTCATGCCAGGAAAGAGCACTACAGATGCGATCTTTGCTCTGAGAGTGTTGATGGAGAAACACAGAGAAGGTCAGAAGGAGCTGCATTGCGTTTTTGTAGACTTAGAGAAAGCATATGCCAGGGTGCCTAGAGAGGAGTTGTGGTATTGTATGAGGAAGTCTGGAGTGTCAGAGAAGTATGTAAGAATGGTACAGGATATGTACGAGGGTAGTGTGACAGCAGTGAGGTCTGCAGTGGGAGTGACGGATATGTTTAAGGTGGAGGTTGGATTACATCAAGGATCAGCTCTGAGCCCTTCCTTATTTGCAATGGTGATGGACAGGTTGACAGACGAGATCAGACAGGAGTGCCCGTGGACTATGATGTTTGCAGATGACATTGTGATCTGTAGTGAGAGTAGGGAACAGGTGGAGGAGACCCTGGAGAGATGGAGATATGCTCTAGAGAGAAGAGGAATGAAGGTTAGCAGGACTAAAACAGAATATATGTGTGTGAATGAGAGGGAGGACAGAGGAATGGTGAGGATGCAAGGAGTAGAGTTGGTGAAGTTGGATGAGTTTAAATACTTGGGATCAATAGTTCAGAGTAATGGTAAGTGTGGAAGAGAGGTGAAGAAGAGAGTACAGGCAGGATGGAGTGGGTGGAGAAAAGTGCCAGGAATGATTTGTGACTGACGAGTACCAGTAAAAGTGAAGTTGAAGCTCTACAAGGGGGTAGTGAGACCAGCTATGTTATATGGGTTGGAGACAGTCGCATTGACAAAAAAGGCAGGAGTTAGAGCTGGATGTGGCAGAGTTAAAGATGTTAAGATTTGCACTGGGTGTGACGAGGATGGACAGGATTAGGAATACGTATATTAGAGGGTCAGCCCAGGTTGGAAGGTTTAGAGACAAAGCCAGGGATGCAAGATTACATTGGTTTGGACATGTGCTAAGGAGCGATGCTGAGTATATTGGGAAAAAGATGCTAAAGATGAAGCTGCCAGGTAGCAGGAAAAGAGGAAGGCCTAAGATAAGGTTTATGGATGTGGTGAAATGGGACATGCAGGTGGCTGGTGTGACAGAGCAAGATGCAGAGGACAGGAAGAAATGGAAACAGATGATCTGCTATGGTGACCCCTAACAGGAACAGCCGAAAGAAAGAAGAAGAATTATATGGTAGACAGGCATTAGTCTGAATGAAAGAAACTCTGAAACTGAAATGCTTGTCATTATTTAATGACTTCTTTCCTCATAATATTTTTTTGTCTGACAAATCACTGAGGACAAAGCCACTAAATTAATGACAGGCGTTTCAGTTTCAGACTTTCTTTCTTTTAAACAATGCACAGAAATATTCACTTTTTTGAAATAAAAGATCGAGAAGTACGTACGAGACCCCAGAAAATAGAAGAAAAGTCAGGTACGTTCAACAAACTAAAACATTAACTGATTTTCCTTGTATTTTCCTGTCCCTTTTGTACCTCTAAACTGTTGGGAGATTACACTTCTTTACTTTCAATTCTTCGTCTTTGTGATTAAACCACACCAGCCATGTGTAAGTCGTCAATATACCACACCCACATTGTCAGTTATTGCTACAATATCTTGTCACAGAATACTTTCTTTGTCTCCGTTGAACTGTATAAGATTCCAGTGTTCTAAAAGATCTTATCATTAGCAAAAACTCATTTATCTCCTTTATGATGGGTGACTTTAACTACCCTTCAAAAAAAGAGGAGACATATACCTGCAATGTAGGATATGAACAAAAATGACTAGACTTATAAAGAAAAAAAAAATCCCTTAATCAGCTGGTAAATAAGCATACTGGTCTACACCACCAAAATCCACACATAGTAACAGAAACACTTTCGCGGAGGCTCTCAGTAATAATCTATCTAAGCAACAGAGACCTCCAAAGCAGAAACGCAAGCAACCTCCATCCCCCAACACAACCCAAATGACACATAGCCCATAGATTCAGTGTGACACTCAACCACAGCCAATAAGGCAAAACAACGTACCCAACACACTAGTCATAGGTGACTCTATAGTCAGGCACACTGATGTCCCACTCACCAGGCTAAACAAGGCAAAGGTTACGTTCAGCTGCCTGTCAGGTGCCAGGATCCGCCACATAAACCACGTACTAAGGTCACTCCACAACAAGTACAAATATGACTCTGTCATTGTCCATGTTGGTGTGAATGTCCTGAGATGTACCTCCCTGGATTACATGAAAAGACACATGGAAGAGCTCTCCGATCTTGTAGCCCAGGCAGGTATGACCCTAGCCCTGAGTAGCATTCTGCTACTGCCCAGAATGATACCGCAGTACAAGGACAAAATTATTTACTTCACAAATTGGCTAAGCTTCTGGTGTCATTCTAAGGGGATCCAGTATCTGTCTGCTTGGATGACATGGTCAACAGACCACGATGCTTTGCCACAGATGGCGTGCACCTGTTGCCCCTGAGATTCTGGATACTGGCTAAAGTTCTTGCTGCTCCTATATTGCCTTTTTTAGGCAAGGTTCAAATAACAAATTCACCACCGTAACAGGAACAGGCAAGCAAAAACTGAGGGTAATGCTACTTAATGCTAGAAGTCTAAATCTCAAAATGCACTCACTCGAGGCACTCCTTAAAATGGAGAACATCGATATCTGTGCAGTGACTGAGACTTGGTTCAAGGCTCCAGAGGGCACCCCTGCACTACCAGGCTATAACTTATACCACACTTTTCGGCCATGTTAACTGGACCAGAACACCAAAGGCTGAGGTGTGTCCATATTCATTAAGGATATCCACACCTCCAGGCTAGTTGCTCAGCATAATGCATCTGAGGTTATCCAAGTGCAACTAACTCTGGGCAAAACTGCAATCCAAATTGTAGCTTGCTACAGATCCCCAACCATGCCTCAGGATTCCCACTCCTTTTTTCTTGATGTACTGGAAAATATTAGGGTTCAACCAAACACCCTAATAATGGGTGACTTCAACTACCCCACCATTAACTGGGAAAACTACTTGTGTACCAACTCCTTAGCTCAACGCTTTCTGGAATTCATAAATTTTAATGCCCTGGATCAACTTTTCCACACACCCACCAGGGGCAACAATATCCTAGACCTAGTCAATACCAACATGAGTGACCCATGTTCCACACCTGAAGTCAACTCCTTGTTGGTCCGAACCGACCATAAGCTAATCACCCTTGATATCCACATCCCACCCCCACCTCCCATTAAGGAAACCATGGTAAAAAAATTTCTCCAAAGCCAACTTCATGCTTCTTAAGACAGAAGTGTTGAACTTCATAACACCCATGCAGATGGACAATACAGTTACAACTGCTGAATCCTACACAAATGCACTCTATAAGCACTTACACGAGTGCATGGATCGTGCTATCCCAAACAGAACCAAGCCGCTATCATCCAAAAAAAAAGAAGCCAATCAGGTGGTCCCCTGCCATAAACAAACTGTACAACAGAAGGAAGAAATTGTTGTGAAAGAGTAAAATCCCATGAGTGGAGGAGCTTCCTGCTCAGCCTCAGTAAGAAGCTGAGATCCCTTATAAGATCCTCCAAAGCTAGTTACAAAAACAAAATTGCCACTAATTCTAAGGACAACTATAAAACATTCTATAGCTATGTCAAGAATTTCAATGGCAACACCCAAATCTGCTCTGAGTTACAGCACAATGGCACGAAAATTACAGAACCAACTGATATTGCCAACATCCTGGCAGATAGGTTCAGTGCTAACCTTACTCCCCCTCAGCCCCTAAAGGGCCCATATCGATACAGGAAGAATGCAGATTCCCTGTAATCACAACTATGCAGGTAAAAGCTGCACTCTCTAAAGCCAAAAACACAGCATCCATGGGACCGGACAACATCCCAGGCTGCGTTTTACACAAACTTCAGAATGAACTGGCTTCCCACTTAAACACCATGTTCAATAATAGCCTCGCATCAGGCTTTGTGCCCACTGAATGGCACATAGTAACAGTTATCCCACTCTACAAAGGGGGAGCCACTACTGATTCCGGGAACTATCGACCTATTAGCCTGACGAGCCTGGTCTGCAAGGCCATGGAACGTATCATCATGGAACTCATAAACAAAGACATTGGTAACCTCCAAACTCTGGATTCCATCCAGTTCGGGTTTGTGAAAGGCAGATCATGCCTCCTGAACCTGACCAACTTCTTTGAGGCAGTCACCAAAGCCGTAGATGAGGGTAAGGTGTTCACACAGCCTATATTGACCTCACCAAGGCTTTCAACACCATCCCCCATTCTGGAATTATAGCTAAACTCACTAAACTAGGTATAAATCCCTATGTCACAAGATGGGTTGCCAACTGGCTCACTGACAGAACCCACACTGTAAAAGTTGCAGACTCCAAATCTGACCTCAAAGCAGTGACAAGTGGAGTCCCACAGGGTTCTGTCCTGGAACCTCTCCTGTTTGGTATCTACTTTTCTGAAGTACAGGCTGACACAGAAGGCCTCTGGCTAACGAAGTTTGCAGATGACTGCACACTAGGAGCCATAGTCAACTTCCCAAATGATGTGGACATCCTACAGAAGGGCCTCACTGAGAAAGATGTCTGGTGTCAGAGCCATGGCCTCAAGCCCAGTGCCAAAAAATGCAGTGTCATCCCCTTTGGTAAAAACTTTGTACCCATGAACTACCACATAGGCAGCAATCTACTTAACACCGAATGAGTGATAAGACCTTGGGACCCAGGTGGACAGTAGTCACTTTTTTGATAGTCACATCGCCACAGTAGTCAGGAAGCCCTTCTATGTGGCACATCTCATCATAAAAGGGTTCTTATCCAGAAAAAAAGAGGTCATTGTTCGATCCTACTCGACACTCATTAGACCCATTATAGTGTACAACGCCCTTCATGGAATGTACCTCACAAGACATCGGCAGCAGCTGGAAAGGCCATAGAAGTACCTCACAAAGAGGATTACTGGCCTTAAACAAATGCCCTACACTGACCGCCTCAAAAAACTCCTGCTTTGCTCAGTAGCATATCGCCTACTCCGAAGTGATCTCTGCCTAACATATAAAGCTATATCAAACCCAGAGCTGTTAGACATGCTCCACCTAAAGAAATCCCAATCCCTCTGAGCTACACACTCTAGGGACTTAAACCTTGTCACCACAATAAACAGGACATGCTGGAAGGATAGATTCTTGTCCCAGAGACTTCCCATACTCTGGAACAGGCTACCTATCTATGTCAAGCAAAGTTCTTTATTAGAACTCTTCAAGAAAAATCTTGATGAGTGGATGGGAAATAGGAAATACACCCCGGGGATCACTTCTGTGTCTCTGATCAACAGTGGCACAGGAAAATAACTTTCTTGGGTGGCGTAAGCCAGGGAACCTTGTTGGCTAGGCTTATGTAGGCCCTTGAGCCGATAGCTTAGAACCTACATATGAACCTATGAACATATACTCAAGACCCACTTCTTACAAATATGGCTGCTTCTTATAGTACTCTTCTTTTAACTCCTTCCCCAGTGAAGTCTGGCCATAAAACTATGGCCTTCTCCTTTGAAGTCCCAAACAAACAACCAAGTGCACTGAATTTAAGGACTACAAACATGACAACCTCAACCACCTACTATGTGACAAAATATCAACATTCACTTATGACTGCACCTGTCCTAACATTATTGCAGCAGCAAATTTCACTAAGGAATTCTATATCCATTAGAGAAAATGCATAGTGCTAGTACCATAAATTATACAACAAAAGAAATAAACTCTTTAAATTATTCAGTAGATCCAAAATTTATCTCTTCAAGAATAATATCAAAAAACATACAAAAATGAACAGCACTGTCAGGTCTACTGAAAGAGTCCATGAACTAATGCTGGCCTCTGATGCAAAAGAAAATTATAAATACGTAATTATTATAATTAGACTTTTAATTCTTTATCCATGCTAGAAAACTAAAAAAATGATACCCTACAGTGCTCAAACTTTATTCAAAATGAAGTTTTCTATTCTGACCCAAATGACATTGTCAATATCCTTGCAAACACATTTAGTGCCGTCACCCGTGAGGCTTCTATTCAAAGCTCTGAAATACGGGATTTTAATTACTCCCCCTATTATCCCTAATGATCATTAGATGAATTTTCTGAAAGTGCTAACCAAGACCAAAAATTCTTCCTCTATAGAGCCTGACAACATATCTTGCTGCTGAACTTATAATTTTAATCATGCCCTTGCAGACACTCTGAACTGTTAAGCTTATTTTTAGGTACTGGTTTTGTCCTTGATAAGTGGCACATGGCTGCTGTGATGCCCCTTTGTAAGGATAATAGTGTTACAACCAACTCAGGGAATTACAGACCTTAGAAGCCTCATCTGCAAAGCCATGGAATATATTATAACTGACCTCATAAACTGTGATATCAAGAATATTGTAAGACTTGAGTCCCCATGGTTTGGTTTTGTGAAGGCTAAAACTTGTCTATTTAATCTTAAATTTCTCTGCACAGCTTACAGAGGCAGGCTGTAGATGATCACCATGCAATGTATTTGCATAGCTTGACTTGGCTAAGACCTTTGTCATCATTCTCAATGCTGGCATCAAAAGCTAAAGGTGGTAAAAATTGACACATATGTGGTAAGATAGATATCAAATTGAAAGACAGAATACACACAATCTGAGTTGTAGATGCTTCATTACAAAGTATGAAAGTCACTGGTGGTATCCCTTACGGCTCAGTAATGGGGCCACTCCCTTTTGTTATTTACTCCTCAGATCTCCAAGCAGAGAGCCAAGACATCTGGCTAAGAAAATTTGCAGATGACTGCAAACTGAGTGGTGATTTTAAGTTGACTGCAAACTGAGTGGTGATTTTAAATTACCTCTAACACCCAAACCCTTCAGAATGAATTCTCCCTAGAAAACTCTTCATGTACTAAAAATGGTCACCAACTATAAACAGTGAAGTATCATCACTTTTGGTAGACAGCCCCTCCCATCATCATATTATCTAGACAACATACCTCTACAAAATGAAAATGTAGTTAAGGATCAAAGCACTTTGTTTGATAGCTTCATCTCTTTTAAATCATATAACAGTGGTTGCCAGATAATCATTGTATTTAGCTAAGTTAATTGTCAAAGAAATATCATCCAGGTCAAAAGAAGCTACATTCAGCATTGATTAGGCCAGTTATTCAGTACAATGCCCCATTTGCAATGTTTCTCACTAAATATATCAAACAAATAAAATAAAAAAAAACCCAAAATAAAACAAAACAAAATGTTTTTAACCAGAAATATCACAGGTATAAAGTAACTGAGATATGTTACAACACAGAAGCAAAAAGCAGCAAGGAAAACCACAAAGTAATGCACAAAATGCAGAAACACTTTATTCCTCTGACGTCTCGGCCTAAGCCTTCAAGGAGAAAAGAACTTACAAAATGCACAGTACATATATAGTAGTCACAAATTAATTAAACAATAAAAACAATTAAGTTAACACCCTCCAATTAAATTCTTCATTTAACCCATGAGGGTACAAAGTACCAAATTTTAAAATGTAAATAGCTTCCTTAGAAAGCAAGTAATGCTTTATGTTACAAGTATCAAAGCAGGACAAACTTATTTTTTCCAAGACAGTGCCTTGTAGCCCCTCATTTTTACTATCATGGAATTTTTTAAAATGCATAGCCACAGAGCTTTCCTCTTTCTTATTAACAATGTCCCTAGCATGTTCCATTAATCTCAACTTAAATGCCCTTTTGGTTTCCCCAATATAAAATTTATTACATGGGCATCTAAGTGCATAAATCACACGTTCAGAATTACAAGTAAAATAATTACATGTATTAAAGCCAACATTATTTATATAAGGAAAACTGTTAACTACAAAATTACATGCTCTACATTTGCCACACTTAAATGAGAATTTAATTGGAGGGTGTTAACTTAATTGTTTTTATTGTTTAATTAATTTGTGACTACTATATATGTACTGTGCATTTTGTAAGTTCTTTACTCCTTGAAGGCTTAGGCCGAGACGTCAGAGGATAAAGTGTTTCTGCATTTTGTGGATTACTTTGTGGTTTTCCTAACTGAGATATGTTGATGGGCTGGAAGCTCTATCCCTTTATTCAGTGTCTTATAGACTTTTGAAAGAAATCTGTCTTGCTTACTGCTCCATTAGACACCATTTGTATTGGACCTTTTGTTTCACTGCAAGCCCAATAGCTTCACCAGTAATATAATCAGGGACCTAAATATTCACACACACACACACACACACACAATATATATATATATATATATATATATATATATATATATATATATATATATATATGGTTCCCCTATAGAAGGTCAAACTGCTGAAATCTCGAAAGTCATATGGCCGAAGCCATATGCTCGAATTTCAGGAGCTCAACCTTCTGAAAAGGAACGTAAAAAAAACCCCAACAAAACACTAAACAATGTTTCTGCAGGGGGGCAAGCCCCCCTGCACCCCCACCCCGGTACTTATTTATTCTATCTCCAAGATCGCACTACAGCACAGAAAGGGAAATCTCCCATTCTGTGCTGTATATCCCCATTCAGAAGGTCCAGCTTCTAAAAATTCGAGCATGTGGTCTCGACCATATGACTTTCAAGATTTCAGCGGTTCAACCTACTAAAAGGGAACTATATATATATATATATATATATATATATATATATATATATATAGAGAGAGAGAGAGATATTCACAGACAAGCAAAATATAGTTGTGGGACAGGTTTATAGCCCACCACCTCTAAAACCTTCCCCTGAATGTTAAGCAGTGTCCCTCACTATCTTCCTTTAAATATAAACTAGATGACAGCAGAGGCATCCATAAGTTTAGTCCAGCATTGACCAGTATGGGCTTTCGGGAGAAAGGAATCACTGTCTGAGCAAGGCAAGTTGAGATTGGTTTTGAAACTCAGTGGCCTTGGAATATCAATGAATCTATGAATCTACAAATCTATGAGTAAGCTAAAATGTTTGGAAAAATACTGCATACATCTAAAGTTCCAGTTTTTTTTAGAACTGCATTAAAAACCAAATTCTGCCTTTGCCGTGTAAGTATATACTGGGTTCAGATGGAATAATCACTATATATCATGAGTATCATGCCTTTTATGCTGTACAAAATATCACCAAACCTCAGTACATAGGACTTCAGCAGTTTTCAGCAAACTAAGCCCTATAAATAATGTGAAAGGGGAAGTGTTGGCAATTAATTTTAGTACATTTTTATCACATACCAGTTAAAATGGATGCTTTTATGGCCAAACCAGTAATTAGTTTCTCACTACATGCCATGTTAACATATTTTATACTCCGAAATCTATGTGGTCACTACCTTCAGACAACTATGTAACATGAATACCGTGCCTTGCTTCAATTTTTGCGAACAAGTGCCACATTTCTTGATAGTTCAACTCTTGTTTTTAGGAACTGACATCTAAATGCAATTGTTTACGCTGTAGCCAAACTAATGGAGAAATGTATATCAGCACTGACTTCTTTCTACCTCTGAGTATGGCCTGTCTTGGACATAAAAATATAGCTGCCATCTTGGATGCTGCTACGTTCATAAATAAATTGACAAACTTTAAGAATATCATCTGTTCAATATTATTCAACGTGGCTAAGGTACTTGATGCTAATGGACATCATCTCCTTCTTTAGAAACATGCATCTGGGGCTTGACTCTTATTTCATCTCATTTGTTTGGAGTCTGCATGTCCTCCCGGTGGGCGATGTAGCGTTTGAAAGACATGCGTGAATGGGCGTGCCCTCGTTAAAGGTTGGGCATCAGGACGGCACCGTAAAAATCTACTGCCAATCATTAGTGGACCGGAGTTCCGCTGTGGCGACCCCTAACTGGGAAAAACCAAAAGAAGAACAAGTTCCCTCTGATTAATTTGCAGGAATAACTCAATTTGTGTAATCAGAAAACTTGGTTCCCCCTCTCTCAGTCTCCATGCTTTATTAGTATTCCACAGAAGACCTGGCTAATTTGTCAGTGTGTCTGTTATATGCATCTTTTTTACACATAAACCTATAACTGTATCAAACCTATTCTAGTATGTATTTTAGTATGCTTTGTTAGTGTCTGCTCCATCTCTGCAGGATGTTAAAGTACTCTAAAGCTGTTTTTGTCTCTGTTCAGACCTGCCTAAACAAATATAAACTGTTTTTCAATTAAACTAAAGCAACATGTTTGTGTTGAACTTTACAGCTGAATACTCACAATTTTCTAATCATTTATTAGTCTGTATACCCACCATAGATAATATACTGATCAAAATTGTGGACTCTGTGGCATAAATTGACAGCCAGATGAAGTTTGACCTTCATGTCAATACATTTGCATTCCATTCCAGTTAAAAAAATGCCACTTTTTTGCCAAACCAATAATTATTCTCTCACTACATCACTTTACTGCCAGGATGTTTCTTTTACAGAGTCTGTTATACAAATCCTTTATACTCACAAATCGATCATCCGTATTGCTGCTTAACATGGAGCGGCCACACTATACAACTGTTAGGTATGCATATGGCCTGTACTCTCATGTACATCACTCTGTTGCCTATCATTATATTAAATGGCTTCAATTCAAATACCTCCAAGGAAGTAGGCATCTAAGGTATACTTGCATACTGTTCTACTCCAGCAAGTGTCTTAGTCTATCCAAAATGCTCAGATGGCATGTTCTTACCCATAACATAAGGTATGTAACCCACACCCCAGCTTTTATCCCTGCAACTTACAATAGATATTTGCCTCACAAATAACACACTGATTCCAGAATGAGCTTCAGGGACAACTGCAACACCTTCCTTGCAAAACTATTTTCAAAAATTCAATCAAAATCTAGTTAGCAACAAGCAGTCACAACATTTGTGAATATATCATCGTTTATCTTATACCATTTTGAATTTGTCTACTGTACATTATTTGCATTTTTTGTTATTGACATAACCTCTAATGCCATGACATTTGTTCTACTTTTAGATTACTATCCTTCTTGTTTACTTGTTTCTTCTGCCTTTTTTGCTAAGACCAACCACATTTCCTTCATTCTGGTCCTGTAACAACTCACTTCGTCTTATTTCTCCAACTTACTCATTTCTGTCAAATTATCCCTATTAATTGCTTCCTTTGCTCTTATTTACTTCTGCATGTTCCTATCATAACAAAAACACAGGTATGTAACTTCATTACTTGTTGATCTTTAATACTTTTAACTTTTGCCTCCCTTATACATTTCAGAATTGTATCTTTGTGTTAACTTTTTGATGCAGTCATATTTGCAATATGTTGTTTGACTTATTTGTTCTGCAGACACACATGACATATGAATAATGCCTTATATGTTTGAAATCCAATTATTTTTATGATCATTATTATATTTTCTCAATTTATTGTATAGTTGGTTGTTACAGTGCAGCTTCTAGTTTTGACTTGTACTATATGAAGCTTTTCTACCCTAATCTCCAAAGAAAATGGTCTCTGTTCATTTGGTCATACATGGATACCATATGCAAGTAAATAAGTAACCAATTAAATAAAAATTAAATGTGCAATTCCATATTTTTCAGGTCCAACCACTACTTTTCTATATTTTCTGTCTCCCAGTTTTGACCAGTTTACTATATATCTATCCACTCTGGCTTCTACCTACTGAGTTGAGTTCCTCCAAAGTAGAACCAACAGCAACAGTGTGCTGGTGCATGCTTCAAAATACTTGCCGAATTGCAGTTTATATACTGGATAGTAGACTCGTGGTCTCCAGTGCAAGTCAGCTATTATAGCATTTTGTCCTTTCACAGGTGGTGCTCATGGAGTCAGGACTGCTACAATGCTTTTCAGGGATGGGAAACCCTACCTCAGCCATTCAGTCACATCTCTCTCCAGATGTATTCTCTAGCACCTTTACTGACTGCCTGAACTGAATCATCTAGGTGCCAGTCAGAACTTCATTTCTTTCTACAGCAGGGAAGTATCGGTGAAAATGACAGATGACCACAAGATCTACTTCAAAGCAAAAATACATATGGTATTAATTAAATGTAATACTACAAATATTGTGTCATATAATATTGTAAATACGGTGACATATAACCATGCACTATAAATTTAAAAAATAGTGTTATTGTACCAATGACATCTTCACTGCTACTGACACTTCAGTCTGAATCTTTCTTCTACATTCTTCATTTTTAACATGGGGTGAGGAGTCAAAAGCTGAACTGCAATAGTATAAGCTAGGATAAAACCACTAATCTATAAGAATGCATTCAGTAACATTTCTGCCTAAGCTATATGACTGGGAAAGTGTTGAAAGCTCAACGAGGCTGTCACCTGCTGAATATTCACTGTGCATTATCATTAAACAGCATGCAGCATTGTTTATGTTGCTCTTTGGAAATGTATGAATAGGTTTGAATTTCGCCATTCTTTTAAGCAAAAACTGCTCTTGTTAGATAGAAAAAAAATGCCCAAACCACATGCTACAATAACATACAATACCTCATAATTGGCTAAAATTAAAAAAAGGATCCTGTGTGAATCCAAAGCAATGCTCAATGAATCATCCAAATGCCACAAAGACATAGAGTTGGTAAAGTTTTCTGAATCTTTCCATAAATACCAGTAATATTCCCTGATCAAATAGTACATTGTATAAAAGCAAGTCTGTCATAAAATACTTTAAAATATTTGATTAAATGTACTTACCCATTCAAAAGATCCAAGATATAAAATTACCATTCAGAATTATTTAAAGCATAAACATATTAAGCTGTTGTCAACTAACTACTCAGCTGCTTCTGTAAAAAAGGGGACCAGCGCTAGCTTACTGTGTGTTAATACTAGCAATGACATTAACTGACCATACTTTTCTGTATCTAATCCATTTGGGAAGCTGATTAACTCATTTTTAACCTAATCTTAATTCACTTTACAATGCTTTCATCAGGTACCTACTCTGAGGCTTTGTTCTCATACCTACATTGCAAGAAAAAAAATACTCTTCTTTTGTAACTCTGTGCTTTCTCATCTGTGCTGCATTTTGTCTGGATTTGACAGTCACCACAGTAATTAGTCTACTGGATGATATGGAGAGACTTGAACTTATGAAGTTGATATGAAGTTTTATAACTGCACTGCAAAACTAATGACTTTATTGGGCACACAGCAACTGGTAACTATTGAGCACAACCATGGTGTTGCAACTGAGTCTAAGTCAAACTTGCTGAGACCATTTTCTGTTTGGAAATGAGGCTCTGATGAAGTCCATGGAGTTGGGAATGGGTGATACAGCTGTGACTACAGCCTGATACTATTTAATGAAAGGAAATTGTTTTTACCAGCTTCACATTACATTATGTGCAGGGGCATTCCAAGTTCATCTTCATTTCCTTGTTGCATTGGTAGATCAAAATAGACAAACAGACTTTTACCTTTCAGTATCTTGCAGAACCAGATGTTTGCTTGGATTAACTTGGGGCCAGAGAGCAGTTGTTGCTGTGGAACGATAACCCCACTTCCTGGGCTAAACCTTCAAAAGAAGATGTGTTGGGTGTCAAATGGAAAGAACATTGAGTAGCAGGATCAATGATTTGAACTCCAGATGGCAAGGATATATATGTTCCAGATAAGACTAACTAAGAGGCAGAAGTGTCCTATTATCTTCAAAAACGGAGGCAGAAAACTTTAGTTGTGGGTAACAAAATTGCTTTGTTAACATTAACTGACTTTGATGAAACAGTTGAAGGCATCATTGGCTCTGGAGACAGAAACTCTGAAAAGAAAATGAGAAAGGAGCCTTAATGCATTACGTGATAGAGATAATCAACAATGACCAGTGGGAGCTGCTTAATTTTATTAGTTTTGTGTATGTGTATGTGTGTGTGTGTGTGTGTGTGTGTGTGTGTGTGTGTGTGTGTGTGTGTGTGTGTGTGTGTGTGTGTGCGCGCATGTGCATGTGTGTGATAAGTCTTTGACAAAATGGGGCTGTAAACCAACTGTATTAAAAGAAGAAAATATTATAACAGAGATAAAACAACTGGAAATGTGGTCTTCAGAAAAGTATAGGAGCAAATTACATAGAAATAAATGGGTACTGTGGGAACAATACATGCAGAATAATGTTTTGGAGGAAGTGGAATAAGTGTTAAAAGAAGGCTGGATTTAAATGTGCTATGTAATTCTTGACTGACAATGACTGGATAGATTATAAGTGATGTATAATGTTTGCAACTAAATATATGAAAAAAGGATTTGTTTTCATTTATATAAATGTATGACTGTTTATGTCATATGTGATACTTTAATAAAGAGGTTTCTTATTTAAAAAATGGAAAATTTTGAAACAATTCATGCAGAAATGACTTGGAGGAGGAATGAGTTTTAAGAGAATACAGTCACTGAATAATTTATATAATGTTGCTTGCATTTTATGATATATAGCAATATATGTGATACATGGCACTTGTAAATGTAAACTTGTTAATATGACTTGATTGCTTTTATATTAATGTAAGTTTGTCAGCATCATAAGAGATAATTCAATAAAGTGTTTAAAAAAAGATTTATGGGCTGATAAGTTATGCCATATTTTAATTTCAGCCCAGTGTATGATTTATCGTTTGTATTTTGTAGTCTAGGTCTTTCAGTGTGGAGGAGTGAACGGTATAGAATTTCTCTACCAGCAGCATCTGTTCTTAAGAGATGTAGTTAGAATTATGTATCTTACTTTACATCTGGTGGTTGATTACTGAACACACTTTCAGTGTATTGAGGTTCTGCTTGAATTATGGGGTGAGCTGGGGTTCTCAAACAGTACTTATTCTGATGATCTGTTTGCATTTCTTCTGTGTTTTTTCTTTTTCTTTTGCAGCTAAAGAATTTTTTTTTTTGTTTTGAATGTGTTTAGCAGTGATATTCCTGTAATATAATTATTATGCCATTTGCAATTTACTACTGTAAATAGTACCTTAAGGAAAGCTGGATAATATTCTTAAGCCTTCTTCTTTACACTGTTTTCAGCTGCAGAATAAGTGCCTGGTGATGGTTATTTTTACTCTGATGGGCGATCAGGTAATGCATGCTGGCTTCTTGTGTACGTTTCCATTGAAGTTCCATTTTATGTGCTCATAGACCTTTTTCTGGAATTCTCAAGTTTTTGTTAGAACATAAGGACCTGGAAGATATTTTGTGAATATTCTGAAATCCTAAACTGTGGCTATATGCTTTTCTCTTTTACATATTTTAAAGCTCAATACAATACTTTATATATTTTATAACTCAATACAAACAGAGAATGATTGACTTTAACAATTGGCTTAGTTTCTGGTGTCATTCCAGGGGGATCCAGTACCTGACAGCCTGGGAAGATATGATTGACAGACCATGATGCTTTGCCAGAGATGGCCTGCATCTGTCGCACCTGTGCTTCAGACTTCTGGCAAAGGTTCTTGCCTCCCCTATAGTGCCTTTTTTAGGTAAAGTGATGAGGTTAAAACTACCAACATATAAATTTCAACAAAACACACAAATTAAAGGTCATGCTGCTAAACGCTAGGAGTCTAAACATGAAACGGCACTCACTGCAAGTATTTCTAACTCTGGAAAATGCTTCTGATATCTATGCAGTCACAGAAACCTGGTTCAAAGCTGCGGAAAGCACCCCAGCCTTACCAGGTTATTCATCCTATCATATATTTAGACCCCAAACTGTGGGCAGTAAAGCCAAAGAAGGTGGAGTTTCAATATACATTAAAGACATACACATCTCCAGGCTGGTCAAACAGTATGACGCACAGGAGATGCTCCAGGTGCAGTTAACCACTGACAAGACTGTATTCAAATTATAGCTAGCTACCGACCTCTAAATCTGACTCAAGATGCCTAGTCCACCTATTTGGACCTGTTCGAATCTATCAAGATTCAACCCTTTACCCTGATCCTGGGTGACTTTAACTTCCCAGGCATAGATTGGAAGAACTACTCATGCCAGAACACAAATGCCCAGAGCTTCCTTGATTTTATCAATGCAAATGCCTTGGAACAGCTAGTTGATATCCATACAAGAGATGATAATGTCTTGGACTTGGTATTAACCAACATGAGTAACCACTGCAGCATCCCTATAGTATCATCCTCCCTGGTAAGATCTGACCACAAAGTGGTCACTTTCAAAGTCACCATCTCTCCCAATGCTCCTCTAGCTAGGATCAGACATAAAAACTTCTCCAAAGCTGATTACATGCCTCCTGAGTGATGGTATAAACAGCTTCACAGCCCCCTCCCCCTCTGTAGGAACTGGCACCAATATCCAAAACTACACAGAAGCACTATACGAGCATTTATATAGATGCATGGCATCAGGAATATCCAACAGGACTAAATCACCCTCCGCAAGGAAGAATAAACCTGTCTGGTGGACATCTGCATTAAATAAACTCTATAACAAAAGGAAAAAATTGCTCTCCAAGACCAAGAAGGAGCAGGTGTCCCATTGGAAGCAATGTCTCCTTAGCCTGAACAAGCAAATAAGAGCACTAGTGAAATCCTCCAAAGCAAACTTTGAGTCCAAATTGGGCCACATCTACTAGATACAATCAGAGGGCCTTCTTCACATACGTCCGTAACCTCAAAGGAAGCACCCAGATCTGTTCAGAACTGGTGGTCAAGGACATCACATATACAGATGCTGTAGCTATAGCAAACTTGCTGGCTGACAGATTCAGTGAAAACTTTATCCCTCTGTCCCCCCATCAGTAAATCAGGACATCCTCAGTTCCTGCCCCTTCCCCTTATATCTAGGGAACAGGTCATCACTGCTCTCTCAAAGGCAAAAAAATACATCCTCCATAGGATCCAATAACATCCCAGGCTTCATCCTATGTGAACTCAGGCAGGAACTTGCAGCACAATTAGGCACCCTATTCAACCAAAAACTAAGTACTGGCTTCATCCCAGCTGAGTGTAGGACAGCCACTGTTATCCCTTTACACAAAGGTGGAGCATCCACCGGTCCAAGAAATTATAGACCCATCAGCCTAACTAGCCTGATCTGCAAGGCCATGGAACGAGTTATCGTGGACCTCATTAACAAGGACATTGGCAACCTCCAAACACTTGATCTCACACAGTTTGGCTTCAAGGGGAGGTCATGTCTGCTAAATCTGGTTGACTTCTTTGAGACAGTCACCAAAGCCATGGACGAGGGGAAGATGGGACACACCCCCTACCTTGACCTGGCCAAGGCCTTTGACACTATTCCCCAGTTGAGCATAATAGATAAACTCTCTCAATGAGGCATCAATCCATATGTTACCAGATGGGTAGAAAAGTGGCTCACTGATAGAACCCACATAGTCAATATAAGAGAAGCCGCCTCAAGCAGTAGACCCTTAACAAGTGGCATACCCCAGGATTTAGTCTTGGGGCCTCTGTTATTTGGGATATAATTTTCTGAGGTGCAGGCCAAAATCATTGGGCTATGGCTGACCAAGTTTGCAGATGACTGCAAGCTGGCTGCTGTCATCAATTCTTGTAGTGATGTGGACATCCTCCAAGAGGGTCTCACTCAGACAAATGACTGGTGCCAGAAACATGTCCTCAAGCTGAATACCAAAAAAAATGCATCATCATCCCCTTTGGGGAGGGTGATGCCCCACAAATTATCACATTAATAACAATGTCCTAAGCATGCAATAAGTTGTGAGGGATTTGGGCATCCAAGTTGGTAGCAACCTGACTTTTGACCATCATGTTCCTTCCATAGTATGGAAAGCCTTTTACATGGCCCACCTCATAAGTAAGGGTATGTCATCCAGGGACAAGTATGTCATAACATCCCTGTATTATTCCCTTATAAGGTCCATTAATGAGTACAACACCCCTTTCGGCATGTACCTCGCAAAACACATGCAGCAGCTGGAGAGACCACAAAGGTTCCTCACCAGGAGGATCCAGGGCTTCAAACATCTACCATACACAGATAGGCTAAAAGCCCTATCCCTCTACTCAGGTTCATGCAGACCCCTCAGAGGTGACCTCTGTCTGGCATATGAGGTGATCATGGACCTCACCTTGATGGGACTGCTGCATATCTGCAACTCAAGCTCCACACACGTAACCTGCACACGTGTCCTCAACCTAGTCTGTGACATCAACAAGACTTGTTGGTGGGACAGATTTGTGTCCAAGAGACTCTCCCATCTATGGAATAGACTCCCTCTCCAAATCAAGCAGAGCACCTTTTTACCCCTTTTTAAGCACAACCTGGACAAACTGAATGGGTAACAGAAAATACACCCCTGGGATTCCACCAGTGTCCCTGCTGGACAGGGGCATTGGGTGCTGATTTGTCTAAACATGGGCTAAACTCTTGCTAGGCATATAAGGGCCTCAGGGCCAATAGCCTAGTAACCACCTATGATCCTATCCTATGAGCTGTGGTGTTTAATGCATGTGCCTATACAATGATTAGCTTCATTTTGTTTAACATACTGAACCATAGGGACTTAGTGATGGAATCTGTGTATACACAGGTGTACCTGGACAGTTTTGCATCTGATGCCGTCCCCTGTTCTGGCATTCAGTTTTGACTGCAAATGCAATACTGGCATTTAAATGCTAGTATGCAATGAAGAGTGGCTGGGATCAGCCAAACTCGCCTACCACTTTTCTTCCATGGGGGCTACCCCCTTCACCCTACCCTAACTGCACTACTGTCTGCATGCATTGCTTAGCAGTCTCTGCTGCAATTTTCTTTTATGGTAGGTAATTTCAATATACTAATTATTTGTTATGAGGGAGGGGGCTTGATGTCTCCTGTTTGGATATGTTTTGTACTTTTTAGCAAATAATATTATGCTTTCTCTGCTCATTTATCATTCCTTGTTTAGGAAACTTTTTTCCTTTGTATGATTGTTCTTCAGCATAGTATCAAGTTACTCTGGTATGTCTTCAGGAAGTCACATGTAGAGAGATATGGCAGGTCCATGTTTGGTATAGCACTGATACATATTACTTTCTCTAGGGTGGTGAGTTGACTGCTGTATTTGGTATATACCATCTTCCCTTTATTCACCTTAGGGATTCAGGTCTGAGCTTTTTAATAACTCATTGAGTGCAATCAGTCATGTTCATATTTTAGGTGTAATTGGACAGTGATTATTAGCTTGCTTGTCAGATATTATCCTATATGTCTAGTTTTCATAATGACCTTGTTCCTGACAGTATTGCTACAAAGCACATGGCCAATCAATCTACACACTGTATATGGTCGCACAGAATGTAAAGGGATTTTATGCTGTTCCAAAGTATAGCATCTTCTTGAACAAACTGAGACAAAAAAAAAGTTAGATTGTGCTTCTTCAACAAACTGAGCTCAGCAAATGAGATTTTGATAAAGTATCTAAACAGTGGAAGGGATGAGCTGCAATCTTGGGTCCCTTTTCATCAACTAGGGATGTTATTTCACTGTTTTGTAAGGACTCGTGATGGCATAAAGTACAGGAATTGAGAGATAACATGATAGCTGGTGCATTAGTAAGGTTGGTATGGAAAAACCTTTCAAGATGGCTGCACACTGAGCAAAAGCTTAACCTCAGCTCTCCCAGTGTGAAAACAGAAGCTGAGAAATAACAGCCAGTGATATTGCCAGCTTGAGTAAAATTCAGTTACTGGCTAGTATGTACACTGTCTGGATGACAGCAAACAAGGAACCTAGAGAGCCTGAAAGAAAATCAACTAACAAAGGTGAATATAAAACACTGACTGGGAATAATCCTGTAGCTGTTCAACAAAACAGCAGTTCAAGTTCCAGCTTTAGTGCAAGACATGACTTCCAGTAATCTAGATGAAACATAAGTCAGATTTGCTCAGAGCTGATTAAGATAAATGAAATACTGAAGGAGTATATCAATTCAGATAACAAAAGGCTGGAAAATGGAATAAACCTTTAATAGATCTTCAGATGAGATGATAAAATTGCAAAAAATAGAAATGAAATGAAGAAAAAGATGGCTGACTATGAGTCTGTTCAAGAAGAGATGTTTAAAAAATGGTAAAATTAGAGAACAGAGGGGAAAACTGAGATTTTCTGCTGAACCAGAGAATCTGGAAGGAAAAGACTGTATTAATTTTAGGAAAGCACAAATAAGTAACTTGACTGGTATTCCACAGAAATAACTATTAATTGAAAGGACACATCATGTGTATGCTCCAACTCTGACCATGAGAAAGCAGCCAATACCTTTATTAGTAAAGATGTAAATCTATCAGCAGAAAAAGTTGACTGTGACAAAACTGCAGCAATATAGCAAAGTATTAAAAGTTGGAGACAGCAGAATGTTTGTGGAAAATGATTATTCACTGTACTCCCAGCAGAAGATAGACAAATTGATGCCAGTAATCAAGGAATGTCAAGCAGGGGTGAGATTCAAGCTGTTGTATCCATCTGTCTTTAGAATATTTTTCCTTGTGGATCAAAGTCATTTTTCATGCAAAAGAGGCTTAGGAGAAAATATAAATGTTTGTCCACCAAAAAAATGAGCAATCAAACAGAAGCAGAAATGGCTCTTCCTTCTTCTGATAATAAAGTGTATGGGAAGACTTTTCCAGTGAAACCTTTTCCACTGTTCCAAACAAAAATGCTTGAGAGACAGAGAAAAGCACAGGAGTTCACCAGAAGATTCAGGAGTACCACAGAATTGAACCAGAATCTGGAGTTAGTGAATAAATGTGTGATGGCAAATTATCAATTACACTTGTGAATACGGCTGTATAAGAATAAGTTGAAAGCACAGTCTTTTGTTGACTTTATTGAACTTATAAAGAACTGAAAAACATTTGTCTTCCTTCATGTCATTCATATTTGGAAGGACTCTGAGGGGTGAGAAAAAAAAGCAGGAAAAGGGTAACTGTGAATGTATCGAGTAAGACCCTTGGCTTAATATAGTAACAAATTTTAAGTGGAAACAAGTAAATATGAGATCACCAAATATAATGAAAAGTTTTCCTTTAGCAATAAATGTTTCAACTTGTCTTTCAGGCTGCAACAGAGGACTGTATTTTTTAGATTCATAGATTCATAGACTATTACTAAGCTAATGACCTAAGTTGCCTTTGTAAGCCTTTCTCTTTTTTCTCTTACTTTTCCATGGAGGCATGCTGAGAATAAGACAATAAAAGACAGAACACTGGTTTCTTCATGGCTAAATGTTAATGATTTTTGAAAGTAGGCAAGTAGTTTTCACATCTGAGGGGATAAAGATAAAAAAAAATAACAGACATCAATTAGTAGAATACAGGCAACAATTTGCATCTTATCATGGATAACCTCAATTTCAGATTAATTATGGCCTGTGTTAGCAACATCCATTTGGAAAAAATGTTCTTATTAGGATGATTAAACTTCAGTATTTGAAGATGTATATAGTTATGTGTGTCTGCATAAGGTTAACAGGTTCTGAGGGGTGTTTGTTTCTTTGTTTGAGGCTTTTCATTAAAACAAACATTCTTGCAAAATGTGAAATAGATTCCAATGCTGATGACTAGAAAAGCTGTATAAAGGATTAACTTGTCATACTTTAATGGATACATGTATCACAAAAACTGGAAATAGACATTTTTAAAAAATCTCCCATATATAATAGATGGGAATAATGACTTCTTACAATAATGGCAGCACTTTCCATAGTATCTTGGAATGTGAGTAGTCTCACAGGTATAGACAAAAAGGAAGGAATACTTAATTATATTAAGAAAATCAGAGTGCAAATAGCAATGCTACAGGAGACCCATTTTTGAAAGAACTGAATGTGTGAATTTGGTAAAGAAAGGATTTTATGGTGGATATTCTGCAGAATGTGCAGGGCAAAGAAAAAGAAGAGTACTTATATTAATTTCTGGAGAAGCTCTAGTACTGACAGAAGAGGAAAAAGAAAGGATTATAATGGCAAATTTGTAGTATAAAAGGGCTACTGACAAAGGATAATTATTATGTAAGCATATATTTTTGTTCCACCTAAAACTGTTATTTTGGAGCTTAAAATATTGTTGGAATAATTATCAGCTTTCAGCAGAGAATATTATTTATAGGTGGAGACTAGAACTTGATTTGCAACAATGATGATGTAGCTGGAGGCCTAGAAGGGAAAATATAACAAAAGAGGGTAGATTTCTGAAGAAATTTGTGAAAATATTTGGTATGAAAGACGTGAATTCAGTAGTAGGAACTCTGAGAGAATTTACATATTATCCCTCAAGGTACAATAACTAGACTACACATGACTGAAATTATATTTTACAGAAATGTGTCTATTTAATTGAGAACTTTTATACACATCCAATTACTATTTCAGATCAAGTGCCAATAATTACTAAGATAAAAATGCAAGGTAATGAAGTAAAGATGAGACACTGGTATTTCCTCAACTCCCTAATAAAAAGAGAGGAATTTAACAAATGGGTAATGGAAACTAACCAGCAGTTATTACGGAAAATAGAGAGTACTCCAGAAGTTATAGTTAGTGAGTGGGATAAAATGAAAGTGAAGTCTAAAATAAGGTAAAAATAAAAGAAAAAAATATTTTGTTAAAAAGTAATAAGAATTATTTAGAGGGTCTGACAAAAGGATAGAGTATGATAAAATAAGGGAAATCTCACAGGACAAGACAAGATGTAATTGCAGAGTACTAAAGAGAAAATTAGAAAGAACCTGGATAATATTCATAAGTTTAAAAAGATTGCTGTTAAGCAACTGTTTTTTTTGTTTTTATAATAACTCCAGAACACAAAAACTTTTGGGACAATGACTTAGGCAACAGAAAGGAGAAAGGGTTGCTGCCAAACTTAGTGAGGCTATAACAAGAAAAATAACCAGAGATCCTGTGGAGGTATTAGAGATATTTCAGAAATTTTTTGAAAAATTGTGTAAAGTAGAGAAGTGTGGAATTCAAAAAAAAGCATAAATGGAAATATTTATGGAAGACTTAATTGTGCCAAGGTTAGAGGTAGATGAGGTTCTACAACTAACAGGTGAGGAGAGGAGATAAAATGGCAATGAATAACCAATATGCAGGAAAGTCTGCAGGAATAGTTGATATTCCAGTGGAAGTTTGGAAGCTAGGAGGGAAGAAAGTGATAAAGATCTGGAAGGTTTTGTTTAACACTATTTTAAAAGGAGGGGAGGCACCAACATCCTAGAAAAAAAAATGCTGTGATGGCTGTAATACCTAGAGACGGTAAATACCTATCTGATCCTGATTCATATAGCCCCATTTCAATTTTAAACTATGATTATAAAGTGTTTATGCCTATAATAGCTAAAAGAATGGCAAAGATGATACCACAGTTGATAGATATGGACTGGGAGGCAAACATGTGACAATGTTAAGAGAACAATGATGATCCAAAGGGAAGCAGAATGTAAGAACCTACTGCTGTTACTGGTGGGTCTTAATGCAGAGAAAGCATTTGACAGAGTAGACTGGGATTTTATGAGTAGGGCAATGGAAGTATTTGCATTTCCTGGTGCAAAAATAAGGTTAATTTAAAGGATGTATGAGGGATCAGGGGCAAAAATCAAAGTCGGAGTTTTCCTCTGATTTGTGTCTAAACAGAAAAAAAACAGGCAGGGGTGTCTTCTTTCTCCTTTGCTATTTGATTTATAATTAGACTCACCGGCACAGAAAATAAGCAACTCAGAAATTCAAGGATATAATTGGTATGGTGTTCAACAAAAGTTGACTTTATTCGCAGAGGATATTATTTTGTATCTGATAGAATTGGAAAAGGACATCTCAGTTTTGTGGAATATTCTGAGACAGTTCCAGGTTTTTTTCAGGTTATAAAATTAATGAAGATAAAGCAAAGGCTACAGCTATAAACTATGTACCCACTCATGAACTGGTCCCCCAATACCCATATTTATGGGGACATGATAAAATGAAGCATTTAGGAATATGGATTAAAAAGGACTTTGTTATGGCTACTAAGGATATGTGGGAAGAGTCTATACAAAAGATAATACAAAAACTGAGAAAGTGGAAGCTCTTGCCTATTTAGTCTTTTTAGTTTTATATACAGGCCAGGCATATTTTCATCAACCAGAGGAGTAGTTGTGGATAGCAAATGATAAAGGGTTGAAAGATTGTATGTGGGAGGAGTAGAGGACAACAGTCAAGTGGGAAAAGCTCCTCCTCCCAATAGAACAAGGGAGTTTAAGATTGCCTAACACAAGGATAAAGCTAAAATTAAAAGTGGAAATGGAAGATGATGAAGTGGGGGAGGGGTAATTCTAGAAATAAAGAAGGAATTTGATTTTGGATATAGATCTTTAAGGAGAATAACAACAGTCATACAGAATATTATATCCATAAAGTAGCAGAAAGTATTCTAAGAACTAAAACAACACAGGAATGGAGAAAGGATATTCTGCCAGTAGGGATTATTGCAATTGGTGGTGCAGAGAATAGACAAGACAAGGTTGGAATTTACTGGAGGAAGATGGCAAAGGAACTAATGTACTGGGAAAAATAATTAGAGAAAGAAAGGTAATAGAATGGGAAAAGGCCAAGAAGAAATTTGGATTGTCGGCTAGTGATTGGCCTACCTGTTAGGGATTGATATCAGAGTATAGATGAAGATAAAGGGATGGGGAATCATAAATGAAAGACCTGCACTGGATGAGTTTTTTAATTGAATCTAGAACAGAAGCTGGAATTAAAAAAAAGGGTTAATTAGTAGGGCATATAAAACATTGTACTATAACTATAGGAATCAACAAGAAGAGATCAGAAAAGACTGAGAGATATATCAGATATGTAATTCACAAAGAACAATGGGAGGACATAATTATGGTTCCCAAATATGCAACAAAATCTAGAAAATATAGGATTTTTGCCTGGAAGGGTTTTTATAAATACTTTTATACCCCAAGCAGACTCCAAATATTTTTTCCTTAGGTAGATAGCAAATGTTGAAGGTATGATGGGGAAAAAAAGAGATAACTGGGAACATATGTTTTGGGAATGAAATTAGTTTACAGACTTTCAAAAATCCCTACAGCGTACTCTGTCAGGAATACTGGGCGACAAAATGAATGTAACTAAGGGAATGATTTTTTTTTTTGAGCTGGGATATAGGATCTGAATTAAAGTAATGCCTTGTTAAGTTTAATTGTGGTGGCTTCCAAAAAAGCAAATTACTAGAAAATGGAAATCAAAATCTAAACCAAGTATACTTGAAGTAGTGAATATTATAATACTGATAAAAGAACAGGAAGTGGGATTGTTAGAAAAGGGCAGGTGTAAATTACATAGAAAAACATGGGAATTGTAGGAACAATACATGTAAAAAATATTTCAGAGGGGGAAAGATGTTTAACAGGAGGCAGAATTGAAAACTTTATGAAATGTTGCTTAGCTGATATGATATATAATAATTTATGGGCTGTATAATGTTTGTAAATATGAACTTGTTAATATGGTTGATTAATTTTATATAAATAAATTTAAGTTTGTCTGTGCCAGAAGCAGTAATTTAATAAAGGTGTTTAAAAAATAAGGTTGCTATGGAATAGGGTGTACTGCTGGGCGATGTTTTTATAGCCCATACCATCTTGATGCAAATGTATTTCAAGACTACTATTCTGAATTGGATAAATTAGGGGAAGCTGCATTCCAACTATTTTTGGGGGATGGATGCTTTAAGTCTGTCAGTTGATGCAAAGTGTTAGGACTGTGAGCTGTAGCTCCTGTGATACAGGCCTTGATTCCCTCATAGGTCCCTTGCCCACTCAGTGACCTTGATCAAGTCACTTAATTAGACATTACTCCCAGGGTGACTCTGAAATGGACTGTGTGTCCAATCGGCCTACCAGGTTAACAAATTTGTATTATTATTTATGTAGTGCAAAATCCTATTTTGGATAGGCGGCTCTCTGGCAAACAGAGACTACATCCTCATAGTTGCAGAATTGGTGTTTGTTGCAGGATCATTGACAAGTCTTATACTCTGACTATGCTGTAATGTGTATATGGCAACCATAATGGGTATTGCCAGTAGAACTGATTAGTTCTATATGGCTGCATAATATATAAAATATTAAAATGGTGCCATGGGTACTGTCTGATCATCATATGATAAGAGTAGACATGGATAGCTTAAGGGTATAATCCATTTCTCCAACACTACAAGATGGATCCTCAGATTTTAATCCAAAAAAATGACAGGGAACATCTTAAAGCAGTTGATTCCATTCTTTTGACTAGAGCACTACATCACTGATGTTGTACTGAGTGTAAAATGGGAAACTTTCAAATCTCTGGTAGGTGAACTCCCAGACTTTTGGAAACTGCAAGGTTTTTTATGGCTACAGGAAGCTATAGTGGTGCAGGAACTTGTAAATGAGTGGTCTTCCTAAAGAATTCAGAGATTCAGAAGGATTCATAAAGGTGATTAGGAGCCTCTTACTATTCACTTGGGTTTCCCTTACTAACTTTTCAGTGTTCAATAAAGTCTACCAGTCCATTCCTAATATAATTTTCCAGCAAGCATAAAACTAGAGAGCTATCTATCTATCTATCTATCTATCTATCTATCTATCTATCTATCTATCTATCTATATCTATCTAATCTATAGGGAACCCTACCATCAAATTCAGACATAATTTGCCTGAATAGCAGCAGTGTTACAGAAAGTGTTTTTTAAGGTAAGGTGTACAGTTGGGCTTAGGAGCAGGTTGTGGTTAGGGTGAGCACACATTAGTAAGGATAGATAGGGGGAACTTCATCATTTTACAAATACATAACACATGTTATCCTACTCATCCCCATTCATGTGTCCCTATTCTTAAGCCCATCCCTACCTACTTTTTACCCTAGAAAACCCTTTCCGTAACATTACCAAACACAAGACACCCAGAAATATATTACATCCAGCAGCACATACACCCATCGCTATATCTATTTCTTCCCTTGTCCTTACTCTAAACCTAAAACACACACACACACACACACACACACACACACACACACACACACACACACACACACACACACACACACACACACACACACACACACACACACACACACACACACACACACACACACACACACACACACACACACACACACACACACACACACACACACACGCACACACACACACACACACACACACACACACACACACACACACACACACACACACACACACACACACACACTCCCACCTATAATGCCAAAACGTTCTGTATATACAAAAGTTTTAATATTAAAATGTCAGTAGCACAACAGGTAGTGCAGTCATCTGTGATGCAGACCTCTGTGGGTTTGATTCCCACAACAAAAAGATCAAGTGATACTGCATTGCACTTAATGGGGGTATTGTAATATTGAGAGTGCTGCCTTTTGAATGAGACTTCAAACTGAAACCTCATCTGTTTCATTTGATTTAAACTGACACCCCATTTGCTTCAGTTGGTGTAATTCAGGTGGATATAGATCACCCAGCAAATATTAAGAAGAGTAGGGGATATAACCCAATACACTGGATAAATCTCCCCTAATATAAATACCACATTGGCTCTCCCTTGAAAACAGGCTACTTGCCTAATAGGACTAACCTAGTCAACAAAGGATAAAGAAATCTATAACCCATAAACAATCATTCATTTTTTAATATTTATTTATTCATTGTAAAATTTAAAACATACAAAAAATAAGTTGTTCACTATGCTGATGTAAGTATGATTAAATATATTAATAGCAGTTATAGTATATTGCAGCTTTAAACTCAAAACAACGTACTCATTTTTGTTTCTTTTGAAATTGCCAGCACATGAGAGTACAACTGAGACTCACTTGTTGCAGGCCTTTGAACTTCCTAGTTACAAGTCAGTGACTGGTAGGGAGGTTTAGAAGGGGCCTAGAGGAACAGAAAAGACACTTCATAGCTTTCAAGCCGTACATTTCAAGAAGGTACCATTTCCTGTTATGGGAACCCCCCCCCCCCCAAGTAAATTGTGTGTTCTGGTCATTACGAGCCATTGAACCAGAGGGATTATGAGAAGTAGATAAACTTTTACTACGCATAAACCAAAAAATAAAAATTAAAAAAAAAAAAATGGAAATTTACACTTCTTTTTAAGGAAATATAATTTTTAAAAGGGAAAAGGGAAAAAAAAGTACTGTAATGTAATGATCTTGCAGATCTGAACTATAAGATCATTTCTTCATTTGAAAAAATGTGTTTGCTGCTTAACTGTTGATTATGACCGTAAAGCCTTAGTAGACAAAATTTATGGTCACCCTGATAAAAAACATTCAGTATAACTGCTGAGAAGGTTTTATTGTGGATCTAGTGAATAGAGTTCTATGTGTGAGTTGTTATATAATAGGAAGCTCTGATAACCACGGTTGCTGTTAAATGATGCAAAAAGTGGCTTGTATGTTAATTCAAGTGCTGATAAAGACTATCTGGTACTTTAAAGCTGTGAAACCTTTCAGTGAATAATATATACAAGTTTCTTCGAAGGACTGTGTACTATGGGTTACAAATATATCTGTACATTTCCTTGTCAGATTGTTGTGTGTGTTGATAGAATAATAAGTTTGAGGGAATGACAAATAGCGGATGTAAAACTAATGACTGTGCATATTACTATAGAGGTCTTTAACTCGAGGTTTCCTATGCCACTCTCATGCCTAAGAAGAATTTGAGAAAATTATAACAAGAGAAATCTATCAAAACAAAGCTCCTACATGAAAAAGGGGGAACGTCCATTATATACAGGGTCTTACAAAATTGAAAATCCTTCAAGAAGCATTTTTGCTGAGGCGTTACACAACCTAAAAACTGTAATACTTAAAAGCTGTAAAGGCAAATTCTGTTGTTTGATACTGCTTGCTAACCAGTGCTAGGAGCAATTACTGCTGTTATAAGTGGACCTGATTTGGTTAAATACTTAACTGAAAAGACCAAAAGATATTATTGATTGTAGAGCCTGGAGAGACATAAAAATTAACACTAAGGATAAAATAAAAGACTTGCTTAAAAATGACAGCCCTTGAAGCCTGACACCCAAAGGCAATGTCAAGCTATTATGAATATTATGAAATACTAAAATGCATTAATGCTAATAACTAACTTGTTAATCAAATTAACATTACCTGAGTAGTAATATATAAAAAGTTTGGGTTTTGCATTTGAGGTTGTAATTCCAGATACCAATTGTACTACACTAAAACAAAAGTTAATACTGTGGTGCATTTTAAAGTTTGTATATAAAGACATACTTACATTACACTGTAAGATGCACCCTTGCTTCTGGGGCACAAAGTTATAATTAGATGGAAAGAGACTAAGAATAGATAGTAGGTGTTTAATAGAGTACTAGCATGCTAGGCTTTTTCTGTACAGTGTTTGTTTTTAGTAAGGAGAGAAACTTGGAAATAACCTTTTTAAAAGATATTCATTTTAAAACTCTCAAACAAAATCAGCTAACTAAACCATTTTCTTCTATCTTCCCCCTTCCTTCTTGGTCCAGAGAGGTAATGGATGGTGTTGGGGACTAGCAAGAAGGGGTGGGTGTCATTTAGCTATATCTCGACATAAGCTTCTCATCAACAGGAAAATGTATAATCTATATTATCAATATCTAAGGTTATCATATATAGTAGGGGAAAATATGGGAAATTGAAACATGGAATTTAAAGGGGATTCAGTCTAAAGATAAAAGAAACCTATTTTTACACCTTACTTACAAATCCAAGGCAAATATAATACTAATTCAAGAATCCCATTTAACAAGTGAGCAAGGGACAAAAATCTGGAAGAAAAAATGGGTCAAACAGATCATAGCATCAGGTGAAAAAACGAATAGCGCAGAAATGGCTATAATAGTTAAAAAATGTTTCAAGATGATATTATAAAAAGTTAATTGGACAGAGAGGGAAGATGGTGTTATATAGAATGTAGAAACCAAGTTATAAAGAAACCCATTTTAATTCTAAATATCTATGCCCACTGTAGTAATCAGCAACACTTTTTTATGTACCTATACAACATCTTAGCTCCATTCAAACATCATTATTTAATCATAGCAGGGGGCAAGAATGCTTACCAAGATTCAACATTTGATAGATCAAAACCCATATAAAGCATATAATTAACAAGCTACAGTTGCTCTGACAAAACTTAAACAAGACTTCAAGCTTTTTCATCCCTTCATACATAAAAATAAAGATCCCATAAAGGAAAAATTTACCTTCTACTCACAATGCTATAAAATGTGGACTAGATTTGTTATTAATCTTGGATATATTGTTAAACATGAATTTAGAATGCTATATTAACACTAGATTTTTCTCTGATCATTCAGTGATTACACTAATTATAAACTGGAATGACATAAAGAATCTGAATGCAAGAGGCTACAACTGGTCTCTTAATCCCAACCTCCTACTAAAGTAGGATGTTCTGGAATGTATCAATACACTCTTATACGATTTAATGGATAAAATCACTTCCTCTCACTATCCAATTGACATCAAATGGGCTACCAACAAATCCCAAATAAGGGGCTTCCTTATTAGTAAAGCTGCAGAATGCAATGCAACAAAAGGATATCCAGACCACAACACTGCTGAAATATTAAAGTTTATTAAAATGAAATATGTAAGCGCCTTTATGTTAAAAACCCTTCTTCAAACAACATAAACAACATTGACACAACTTTTTAAAATACATGCTATCCAATCAAAACATCAAAACTGAGCCCTCCTCCTCTTCAGGATGGGTTTGATAGGAATAACACCATTTAATCCTGGGGCTCTAGCTGCACCCATTTCAATAATCCACCTTGTTTCATTATACTCTTGTTAGATGACATAGGTCTCCCCCTCTTTTAGACATTTTAACAACCTGTAATACCAGAAAATTAATGCATGTCTATTGTTGCTACTAACATGCTGATAGAGAGTATTGTGAACATTTGCTGTGCTTATTGCTGACAAGTGTTGTAGTATCTTCTCCTTCAATTTACAATTATTTTCCCTATATAAAAAGAGGTGCACTTTTCACACTGGGCCAAATATATAACATCACTGGTGTGGCAATCTGCATATTGCCCCATTAAGTATCTTTTCTTTGTGACTGGATGAACAAATAAATTATCACCTCTGATATATTGTCAGGCTTTGCAGTGCCTATAAGGAAATGTTCCCTGATGCCCTGTTTGAGATTGTCTAACTGTACATCGATCATTACATAACAAATCCTTTAAATTCTTGTTGTGTATAAAACAGAAAAGTGGTTAACTAGTTCCTTTAATTTATCATCTGTTAACAGAATTCTCCAGGTGTGTCAGATGATGTTGCAAATACCTCCTATATTACTACTGTATCTCAAATTAATACAAAGTGGTTGCCTGTCAGGACCCTTCATCCCCTTGTTGTTAATCATGCTATTCTCAGAGAACCAGGGTTTAGCTCTATATGGTCTTTCTCTCTTACTCTCATGAAATTCATGTAGCATAACATCCTTCTTGTATCCTCTTTGGCTAACATTATCCACTAATTCTCTTGATTTTTTGTCTAAAGCATTCATTATTAGTACATAATCTAGATGTTCTGTAAAATTCCCCTTTGACAATGTTGTCAAATAAATGCCTAGGTTACATACTATCGTATGCCAAAAGACTATTCCTCCAGCATTCCTTTCTATATAAGGTCGTTTCTATCTGTCTTTCTTCATTCTTGAATAACCTAACATCTAGAAAATCTATATATGTATCAGAACATGTGACATTGAACCTCAAAAGATCTGTGATGGTTTCCAGGTAGGTAATAAAGTGATATAGCTCATCTTATGTACTTTCCCATAACAAAAACACATTATCGATAAAAACGTGCATAGTAACTCTAGAATTTTTTTCCATGGATGTGTTATGTTAAATATAACCTGATCTTCCCAATGAACTAATACCAGGTTAGCGTACGAGATTGCACAGGGCATACCCATTGCAATGCCTCTGTTCTGACGATAAAAGCAATCATTGAACATGAATAAGTTATTACTAAAAACACATTCCAATAATAAACAAACTTTGTTAATGTCAAAATGACTCAAAGTTATGTCCTGTTTCAAGAACATTTCTACAGCTGTCAATCCATATTCCTTTGAGATAACAGTGAACAAATTATTTATATCTAATGTCAAAAACAAATAATGGCTACAATCAACCCCAGATCGCAAGTGCATATGTAAAGACTTTAAAAAATGTGTCGTGTCTTTCAGCACTCTAGGTACATTATTTAAGCATTCTCTTCATTTGGATTAAATCTATATAGAGATGTTATCCATAATCCAACCCCTACCTGAAACAATTGGCCATAATGGTGGATTCTTGGGGTCTTTGTGTATCTTGGGGAGAGCTTTAAATAGTGGAACAACTGGGTGTTCTATCCAGATAAATTTAAAAACATCTTCACTAATCTGATTACTAAGTTTAAAATTAGAACTTTCATGTTTAACCTTGTTTATTACCATATTAACTTGAATAGGGGTCAGTTGTTGGTATGTAAAATTCACTGCTCATCACCACCACAGTTCCCCTTTTGTCAGCAGGTTTTACTGTAATATCAACATTAGTGCCTGTCTTTGTCAAAAGGTTAAATTCTGAAAAGTATTCTTTTGTTTAATAAAACTTAACAATGTCATTCTCACATGTTTTTTAAAAAGTTTCAATAACTGTACTAATTGGAGGATTGAAAGTACTGGGTTGCCTTAATTCAGTGATGCCATAAACATTGTTGCCAAACATTTTCTTTAACTCTAAATTTCTACCAAACAATCTTAGATCTAAAATAAGGGCACTAAAATTAAAAACCTGTTTGTTTGTGTCTTTCGGCTTTTCCCAGTTAGGGGTCGCCACAGCGGAACTCCAGTCCGCTAATGATTGGTAGTGGATTTTTACGTACCGGGTTACCAGCCCTGATGCACAGCCTTCAACGAAGGCATGCCCCATTCACGTATGCCTCCACACAGAATACGCTCTAGCTGATAATCAAATGGGTCGTCTTGCTATGAGGTGACAACACTACCGCAGCACCACCACTGCAGTCACTAAAATTAAAAACCTGTACTTGGTACAAATGTCAACCCATTATTTAGCATATACAACTCATCTTCAGTTAAAATTATATTAGAAATATTGTAAATAATACAGTCACCATTTTCAGTCATACAGATATCTTGCATTGCCTTGCAGTCTAGTTCTGTGACTCACTTCTTGCTGTATATGCTTTCTTTTTCACAAGTACTGGTAATGTAGGAAAAGATGTATTCAGGACCTTAGGTCTGGCTCCCATCACGTTTATATCATTGACGGCTGTCTGTGAAACATTCAAAGACCCAGACACTGTAGTAGGCTGTTGATTTCCTTCCTTGTCCACTCTATTCAGTGTAGACACTTTATGAATGCATGGATTTAATATAGATCTTATCGAAGTCCTTTTATCATCTCCCTTTTTCATTCTCAGAATTTAAGGTGGACCATTCATCTCCCGTTGTACTGGAGCTAGTCGGGACTTGCATACGTTGCAGATTATCCCTCAGCCATGTAAAGATGTGTCCTTGCATGAAGTCTTTATAATCCCTCAGCATTTTCTTCATCTTTAACTGGTGTAGCTTTAAATCATATGCTGTGACAGCACAGTACAGGTCATTTAACTTAGCCTGATGTTAGCCTGATGCCTAGGGTGCTGAAAGACATGGCACATTTTTTAAAGTCTTTACATATGCACTTGGGATCGGATCTGGGGTTGATTGTAGTTGTTATTTGTTTGCGACATTAGATATAAATAAATTGTTCACTGTTATCCCAAAGGAATATGGATTGACAGCTGTAGAAATGTATATAGGGAAAACGAATTGTAAATTGAAGGAGAGGATACTACAACACTTGGCAGCAATACGCACAGGAAATGTTCACAATACTCTATATCAGCATGTTAGTAGCAACACTGGGCATGCATTTAATTTTATGGTATTACAGGTTGTTAAAATGTCTAAAAGAGGGGGAGATACTTATGTCATCTAACAGAGTATAATGAAACAAGATGGATTATTGAAATGGGTGCTCATAGAGCCCCAGGATTAAATGGTGTTATTCCTATCACACCTGCCCTGAAAAGGAGGAGGGTTCAGTACTGAAGTTTTGATTGGATAGCATGTATTTTAAAAAAGTTGTGTCAATGTTCTGTATGTTGTCTGAAGAAGGGTTTTTAACCTGAAAACACTTACATATTTCATTTTAATAAACTTTGGAATATTTCAGCAGTGTGTTGGTCTGGACATCCTTTTGTTGCTCTGCATTTTGCTGGTTTCAAGTCTGGACCTTAATTGCGAAGGCTTCTTTTAATTCCGTCTTTATTAGTAAAGCTGCATATTATAAAAAATTACAGAGAAGAGACGAGTCATTAATAAAAGAAAATATACACAAATTGGATTCAGAATTGCAAGCATGTTTCAATAAAAAAACTCTGGAACAACTACTTAAATCTCAAAGAGACCTCTACCTACCGAAGGCCAAAAGCCTTTCATTCCATGAAACAACAATCCTGATCGAATATGCTGAGGGAGCACTAATGCCATGCAAAGCACTATTTCAATGCAAAACTCTATACCCATCATAAACAAAATTGAATACTTAAATGGAACATATGGGAGTAATACTGAAATTTTAAACTTGTTTGAACAGATTTATACTGAAATCTATGGAGAGCAAACTCTGCCATCCTCGAAGCAAGATAAAACATTATTCCTCCAGAATCTATATTTCCCAAAATTAGATATTGATCAAAAGAATATACTAGCAGAACCCATTAAACAGCAAGAAATCATCAAGACAATAAAGAACTTAAAACCTCATAAAGCAACTGGTCCAGATGGTTTTATGTCTGAGTTCTACAAGACTTTTACCCTGCAAATTGCCAGATTATTGCAACTTTTGTTTAACTACATTATAAATAACAAGATTAATGATATTCACCTAAATGCTTAAAAAACAATATTCATCCTTAAAGAGCAGGCAGACCCTAGAGACCACAAAACTTACAGACCCATTTTCCTAATAAATCTTGATATTAAAATTTTCACATCTATACTGGTCAATAGGCTTAAAAAATCATAACACATATCATCTCCCCTGAGCAATCTGGATTTACCCCTCACAGACAAACATGTGATAATACCCTTAATCTTGAAGCCTTCATAACATTCACAAATCTAAAGAAAATCCCACATTTTACAATTATAGTTGATGCATATAAGGCATTTGATAGATTGAATTTAAGCTTCTTGCTTTCAATATTATCCTACTTTGATTTCTCTTCTATTTTCATCCAAATGGTAAAACATTATATGATAAATCATATACAAATTTATTTATAAGTAAAAAATCTTTCCAATAGAATTATGATCAAAAATGGAACAAGACAAGGATGTCCTTTATCCCTGTTTCTTTTCAACCTATACTTAGAACCACTCTTTTTTCTTATTAAGCAACATATCTACCACAATCCCCCAATACTCTTTAATACTAAAGTATTCCTGACAACTTTTGCAGATGATTTAAACCTTTACTTTTTTTAGCTAAGTTCAGATATTTCCAAGCTAGCAAAGGCCATTGATACCTTCTCAAAGATGTGTAATTATAAACTTAATTTAAATAAAATTGCTATCTTCCCCCTGACCCCTCCAAAACTAATGTTGTTATATCCACACTTAACTACAGTCAAAATAAACCAATCTATTAAGTACCTTGGGATCACCTTTTACCAAAATAAAAAGGAATTTTATCAAAACAACATCTTGAGGAACTCGCAAAACATAGTACAGGATTGTAAAATTACCCTTTCTATCTAAGGTTGCTATAATCAAGATGAATATACTACCTAGATTACTATATATTTTTATGACCTCCCAAGTGATAATACACAATACTTTTTTCAAGAAATTACATATATTCTTAGCTAAATTTATATGGTCTCCTACATCTGTAAGAATAGCATACCATAAGCTAATCCAACTGAAATTAAATAGGGGTCTTAATCTTTAATCACTTCCTTTTTTTGGTAAAAAAAAACTGATAACTTATAAGATCATCAACCCAATAAAATGTTGTTCATAATTCTACAAAAACTCTTCACAAACTTAAAATTAGTGGAAACAGTGGAAACCTTACAATCCTTACACCTCAGTTCCAGTCTGAGACTTAATAATGTAATGATTAATCTAAACACTTTTCCTTTGCTAAAGGATAAATAAATTATAGACTTTTACCTTGTGTAATTGCTCTATCACTGAAATGAGAACTCATCTTAAACTACCTAAATCATACACAATTATTCTGTGACAGATTAAAGACCTCTGCTCTAGATACCTTAATAACAGGGGTATAACTAGTGGGGACATAGAAAATTGGCAGACACTGTGGAAAAATATGCTATCTAGAGAAGAAATTATATTGAACACCTACAGGCTGATAGCTGCGGTTAAATATCAAGATAATACAATATACTATAACTATTGGATAAAAATGAACCCTTCAATTTCGGAGCAACAAATAAGAGACTCAATAAATGTAACTTCTAAGAAATTCCCCTTGAAAAAAATTACATACACTCAACTCATGATCATTAACAATGCCTACTTTACCACTATGGTTATACACAAATTCAACAAATCTTTTTCACTGGATTGTCCTTACTGTAAATTTCAAAAAGCAGATTTAGTCCATCTTTTTTGGAGTTGTAAACAAGTATATAAATTGTGGAACTTTCTTATGATCCAACTACAAAAGATGGGATATGAAAAAACAATGATGTCATGGGAATTTGCATTACTACATATCACTCCTGCAGATATACCACCACATCAAAGTCATATATGTCTTACACTTTTTCTTCCAAATGGAAAGATAGACTTGCAATTACGTGGGGAGATTTTAAACAAATGGCTACCAAACACTTACTGGCATATAAAGTAGTCATCTACAATAATAATAAAAGATCAAACCTGCTGGAAACCTGGGAAAAATTATTTAGCATTGTGTCCTCCCAATAAATGTGAGTATTTTCTTTCCCCTTCCACAAGGCTGATTTCATCTGGACCCCCACTTTTCCCCTCATACTGAGGTTAAGAGTTTTATTTAGGAAACCTTCATGATACAAATTACATTGTTTTAATAGCTGATTGACATTAATATTTTAGGTGTAATATAGTTTTATGTATGTTTAACATAGTTTGTTAGTGTGTGTGATGTTTGTATCTTTGCTTTTGTCTTCTGTTATTTTGTTGTATGATAAGATAAAATCAAATAAAGTTTATTGGAAAAAAAAAATTGCCAGCAAACAAAAAAAAAAAAAGAACACATTCAGTGAATTTTCCAAGCTTTGGGGAGTTAGCTTGGTAGAAATGGAAATGTGCCTTCTCTTTGTTCCTTTTTTTACAAGATGATACATTTCTGTCAAAAATGTGGTACCAACAAAGAGGGTGGGAGAAAGATACTTGCTACAGATGTGCTACTGGAGCAGCTATTTTAATATGTTGTGGTTCTGTACATATAGTGGAAGGCTTTGGTATAGAAGTCGTGATCCAGCTTCATATGTTTTAAGAATGTAGTTTTTGAAGAACCTGGATGTCATGTTTTGGTTACTGGGACTCCAATGCTATGATGGTTTCTACCATTGAATGTTATTGGTTAATGTATAATAATTACAGCGCTTCTTTTTGAATACTGGAAACATATATCATGCAGGTTGTCTCAATATGTTAACTGTTATATTCACAGACTGAAAGGAGCTGTAATAGTTGATATGCAATACAATATTAATTTATATGATTATGAACACTATTGCTCTCTTTTTTCATTGTTTGGATCGTGCTGTATATACTTTTATTTATTGTTGGAATTACTGTTAATGTTTTGTTTATTTTTATGAAGTGTATTTACTTAGTTGCAAGTAGTTGTAGTCACTGATAAGGTATTTTTTCTCTTTTCCCTTATTGTCTTGCATTTATATGTTTTTAATAAAATTGTTGCTAAGATAAATAAGTAAATTAATACATACATGACAAATCAATGCATGCATGCATACCAACTTACATAAATTCTCAGTGGTATCAGTTATCAAGGGACACAGCACGTGAAATGTGGAACTAGTCTGTCTCTTTTGATTATTGCTGCATAAATAAATCTGGCCTTAGAACTCAGAAAGGTGAGGGTTCAGTCACATTCAGTTCTTCACTGTTTACTGTGTGTGTATGACAAGTCCTGATGCTCATTACGATTGAATAGTAGGGCTCTGCAGTGAAGCTCTGCATGATCTCACACAGACTGTCTGTAGCTGCAAGAAAAAGAAGATATTTGGAAGCCTTAAAGGGCCATGATTCAGGGGTTTTCACCATTTTCTCTGACCAGATTAAAGGATGGAAATGGGAATATAGGAAAGAGATGAAAAGGAGAAGCAGGCAGAGGGTAGAACAAAAGGTGAAAACCTAATAAATGAGCAGGTTGGATATGAGAAAAATGGAGTAAATTGTTTGGGGAGTCAGGTGCCCAGTTTTCAGATAAGAAGAGAGGGTAAGATGGGGAAAAATATTTGATGGGGAGTAAAAGGAAAGTAAGGGAGCTATGGTTGGTAGCAGTGGTGCAAAAAGAAACAAAGAAGACAAGCAAGACTTACAGGAGGTGTGTTAACACAATGAGAAGGGGCACAATAGTGAAGGAAATATCAGACAGAGGCAAGCCTATGGTGAGCGGGAGGACTAGCCAACAAACAGAGGTGGGCATAGATGCAAAATGGAGGGATCACCAGGATGGGGGATATGATGGGGCTATGCATTTGCTGTCTATCTCAGCTGTGACCCAGTGGGAACTTACTGACCACTTTGGGTTGCCTCATCATTGAGCCCTGGCTCAGACAGTGGAGTGTCTGCAAGGCAGGAATGTGAATGGTGATCGAAGGAGGTTTCTGCATGTGGTCTCTATGGGCATCTAATGTTCTGCCAATGATCTCCCTCACTGTGTTTGCCAGCTGCTGACAGGTGACAAAGCTATCCCTACTATGGCATTGCTACTGCAGGTATAACAGCACCACCATCTGGTGCTGAGCCACTTGTACTGGGTGGTACAGGTGGGACAGGAGGTGTGAAAATGACCGTGACAGGCTGGGAGCCAGAAGTTGTGGGTGTCTAGTGTTGGCAGTTATGATGCTTATTGGGGGGCTGGGGGCTGATAGGGCTTGCCTGAGGGATAGTTACATGTCTAGATGGTACATAGAATAGAAAATACATTGGGAGAAACAAAATAATGAACCAAATAACTGTATGTAATAGAAAGAATAGTGACAAAGAGAGTGAGAGAAAAGGATACAGATACAATAAAAATAAAGCTGATTTATAATTTTACTGTGATAATGTCACAGGTACTATACCTGAAGGAACAACAAACACAATTGTCAAGGTGGTGGAAGGTCACTCACGGCCACAACCAGTATACCATGCATTGTAAAATGGAAAGCCTTATTGAGGTGACTTATTTGGACAACCCAACTGAAGTCTAAAGTCCAATAAATAGTAACAGGGTATCTGAGACAAATGTACATATACAAAGAACAATGCTGCTCAGACATATATTCCCCTCATGGGTACTATAATTGAAGAAATGACAAACATACTTCTCAACTTACCAATGATGTTAGTATACACAGCTGAAAGGAGGGACCAAAACCACAGCCATCATCACATGCGTTCTTAAAGTAACATTTTAACATGTTGAGCTACTTGGATAACCAACTGAAGTCTATAGTCCACCACACTGTGATGGGGTGTCTGAGACAAATGAAAATATAAAAAGGGAAAAATGCTGCTCAGACATAGATTTCTTTCACAGGTACTATAACTGAAGGCACTAGAAACACACTTCCCAAATGTCCAAATATAGGAATGAAATGACACAATATCATGAATGGTATCTACAATACTAGCAAAAGCTGCAGTCAGACAATATCATCAGACCAAGGGTACTGACAAAGTGTCTGTCAGACACATTTCCACAATAAAAAAAAATGTAGCTGATACATATGTCTCCCTTGTAATGTTGTAGGTACTCTAATAACACAAACATCTCAAATTGCAAATTATAGCACATTGCACACAAGGTGGGATTTAAACCTACAGGCATCATCACAATGTGAAAGCATAGACAGCAATACTAACCAACATTCAAACTCCTAGCTTTGACCTATAGATGTTAGCACAGAAGTGGCAGTAATGTATGACACCTATACTGTATGAAACTCCATCTATACTAGCCTGAATATATATATATATATATATATATATATATATATATATATAGTTAGTTAGAATTAAAACATACAGAGTATGAAGCATGTATACCCACCACAGTGCTCTCTTAGCCACTCTATACTCTACCCGTATGGATGCTCCTTCTCTGCAATAGTTTCATGTGCTTTGCAGAGAAGAACATCAGTGTGTAAGGTCTGTGGATGACACAGACTGGAAAACTGCATGTGTAGCTAACACGAGTTGTACTTGCTGTAGATAGGAGGCACTTTCTCTTAATCTCATTATCCCATTAGCCTAGGAGGTCAGGATGTCACTGTCTCATATTACGTTAATGGTGATGGCACTGTTCCTCCTGTGTATGTGTGTGGGATACCATTGGAATGGGTGACTGCCTTGGCCAAACTATTCCTGGCTTCAGTCTTATACCAAGGCCCTTTGTAGCCCTCCGGCAAGAGCCTCTGGCTCTAGTCTTTATGGAGGAAGTGGAGAAAGGTTCTAGTCTCCTCCATCATCAGCTTTTAGCTCTAAAAGGAGCACTATCATCTCCTTTTCTAGCCGTGATGTTTCATCAAGAAGAAGCAGAGGAAAATGGCAGATACTTCATGCTCATACCAATTGTCATGCGTATCATCTGCCACTCCGATGGGGAGCTCATTTCTATGGCAAATAATGGGCCTGGCTAAAATATAGTGTATTACAATGGTTCATAATGGCACTTTAAAGTATGAAACAATGCCAGTCCTGTATCTTTTTGTAAGCTGTTAAGAAAGCAGGGATTACAGCAAATCCATTTTCTATAAGGTTGTATGTAGAAGCATAAATCTTCCTTTAAAGTTATAGACTGCTTACGTAAACTGCTGCCTGCAGGTACCCAAGCATGTGCACAAAAATCTGCAGAACTGAACACAGTGTTTGGCAAGTTACCATCATGCCAGTTGAGAAATTCATCAACAATAATGAGCTGAGTCCTAATCTACACAATCACCATGCCCAGGCAGCCAAAACTGCACATTATAAATGACAGGGAAAACACTGAACTTCATTATGTTATTGAGGAATTCATAGAGCAGCAACTTGGAAACCTGCAACAGGTGAAGTTCAAACTGTTTATTAGGGCAAACTAAGTTTCAGCTTGTATAAGGTAAGTTGTACTATTTACAAGTTCACTTTGTCAAATATGACTGCTTTTAACTGCTCTTGTATTTATCTACATAATGAAATACTTTGGCTAATACTTTTGAGGGTTATTGAAAGGTGTAAACAGAGGCATACTGCAAGGGCGAAGCACTTGTGCTAAATGATTAAGCATAATAAGAAACACAACCATCAGTAAATACTCAGAGCACAATTTAACCTATTCTGGTTGGCCTTGGGCTATCAGTTTGAATAAAAAAATTTGTATAAAAACAAAGTGAACTGACCATCCACAGCTGATAAAAACAGATTTATGGAGACAAATAAAAAATGGTAAGCATTCTCATGTGTGCGCACGTGTGTGTGTGTGTGTGTGTGTGTGTGTGTGTGTGTGTGTGTGTGTGTGTGTGTGTGTGTGTGTGTGTGTGTGTGTGTGTGTGTGTGTTGGACACAGGGAATGTGAGCATTGCATCCCCTACTCAGACTATGGACAAAGCCTCTATGCATTTGTTAACCTAGGCGGCATATGGCAAACAGGATAGCAGGTTACTTTTGAGACTAGTAGTTAGGGAAGTATGGTAACTCATAGTAGACAAGTCAGCATCTGCCCATAGCCCCCTCACAGAAGTGGAGGTACATACAGGGTGTATAGCTTGCAACCTGCAGACACTGAAATTAGGAACACAGGCCCTGGAGAAATAGGAACATCCAGCTAAAAATCTGGACATCTAATTAGCATAAGAATTGAAGGTCAAATAGCATATAACTGTTCCTGCTTCCAGTAGGAATGAAGGATATTTCTCAGAAATATATGTTTTAAAAACAGAATGTGGCAAAAATGATAGAAAAATTAAAACACATCCTCAATGAGGCAGTCTAAAATCTGTAGTCTTTAATGAACTGCATTGCAAAATTCTACCATATAGGGTCATTTATTTTTGCTTCAGAAAAAGAAAGTTGTAAAATGTGTGTCTTTGTTCTTTAAATTATTGTTGTCACTAGTATGTTAGTTATGTAGTGTGGATTACTATACACTAGACAGCTTCAAAAATTAGATGCAATGAGGGTGATCCAAAAAATTGGGTGAAGGGGTAAATCAAACCTGAAAATAGGGACATACCTCCAATAATAGGGGCATTCTATATCAGGCCTGAAAATAGGAATATTCCTCCAAAATAGAGTCATTTGAGAGGTCCGCAGGAGGCACTGGAGACATGGTTACTGTCCTCTCCCTGATGTTGGTGTGTTAATGGCCAAATCCTAACATATGTGCATGGCTATCACAGCAGCAATGGCTATTACTGCCACAGACAGTTTGTTAATAAGAATGACACAGGCTGCACAAAATGGACTGTGCGAATGCATGTCCCTTATGTGTGATTGTTTTGATAGACTCTGTCACATACTGGAACATGCCATGTCCTCTCAAGCTTGCCTGCTTGGAGTAAGTTGCTGTTCAGGAAGTCATTCTATTGCTACCTCCACAGATAGTAGCCATTGTAGCTATAGATAACCTAGATCGTGCTCCTGCAGTGCAAGAATTTCAGTAGTTACATCTGTTGTGGAGGTGTCTAGGTGTCTGGAGAGGATTGCTCCATAGTTTTGACAGTTGAGTAATGGCACATTTCATAGCAGACATCACACCCAGTTATGCAGCATGACAACATCTGACCAATGTCATGGTATACCCAGTCCAAATTCTGAAAGAACCAACTCTCATAAGTGGGTGTGTGCACAGGATGCTCAGACCTTTACAGCACTGGCCATGGACCTGTCCTGCACATCAAGCCACAGTGATACAAGTACTGCTGACACTCTTTACCAGCAGACACATGCTCACAATACCAGGGAATGCCACTTCCCACAGTACATAACAAAACCAAACATCTAATGACAGTGGCCCGTCAAAAAAAAACTTTTATGTTAAGACCCATCAATAAAAGTATTAGTTTTAATTGTTTTTATCACTCACAAATTTGCCTGAGAGAGACATCCACACCATACCTCTCAACCTCTAAGTACAAGAAATCTGGACAAAGCCAAAAATAATGGAATGACAAAGGCCCAAAATCAAGAACAAAATTTTAACTATTGCTCTTATAAACTTAGAAAGTAGTTAGAATAATAAATTTTACATTTTCCAAAGACTAAATAAATTTTACATTTTCCAAAGACTACAAAGTCTGAAACTCAAATGTATGTCATTATTTAGTGACTTCATTCCTCAGTGATTTCCCAGAAAACACAAATTATATGAAGATTAAGCCAATGACAGAAGGTAAAAATCTGGACATTCTAGAAAATCTGGACAGATGAGAGGTATGATCCACATGCTCTGTCTCCCACAGCTGTGTAAATGATGATAACTGTGAACAACACTTTGTACATTGTTACTTGGGCTGTGTATGTCGGATGCGTATGTCTGATACACAATTTGGTCAGCCTTTGCATGGATAAGCACAACCTGTTGTTGTTTTTGTATGCATCACTTTTTCTGTATTGTGCCAGTCTTGCTCTAATTAACAATGCTCTGAGCTATGTGCAAGTCACTGCTTTTTTTAAGAATGCCACATAGGCTAAACCCCCATCTGTCTGCTATGATCATCTCCTGTTGCTGACTCCTCCACTGACTCCTGATCTGACTCAGCCTGCACTGTCCAATGTGCAGGGGTCTATTGCTTCTGGCCTCCTAAGTATGATACTGTGTAACATTTCCCGTATTGAAAATATGTTTGCACATGTGCTGGGTCATATAACAAGGTACCCCTGGATGAATCTAGACAGTGAAAGTGTGCTGTCAGTATGCCAAACACATGCTCAGTAGTGTTTCTTGTTTGCGATTGGACATTGTTGTACCCCTGGATTTCTGTTGGGTGTCATCAGCCAGAATTTTAGGGCACATCAGGCATTACAATAAGATGTCTTTGTGGGATGTCACTCATTGGAAAACATTAGTACAGATTTCAGGTATGCCATATGTGGGCATCATTGTAACAGCCTAGGTGGCCCACAGACATATTATGCATTACAGACAACCTAGCAGTTGATAGAGTTATATCTTCACAGATCTACCAACCTCCTTTCCATTTCTCCAAGTGGGGCCTTTATTTCAATGTGGGTACAGTCTATGGCGTGAGTACCTCAGGGAAATGGCCTATATCATAGAAGTCCTGCATAGTGCTCTTTCTTTCCTCTGTGCTATGTGGGAACCTTATTTTCTCCCCAACATGCTGAAGCATGACATTGAGAAAGTGATGGAGTATTCTCAAGGTAGATACTTGAAATACCCCCAATGAGACTGATGGATGTTCACAATGTCTTTCATGGTCCCCCTTTCCATATCATACCAGTTCACAATGCTGTTGTCTTGGAGTGTATGAAATGTTAAATGAAGTTAGATGATACAGTGCCTCCAGGGGAGACAACACACATCACTGAGGACCACAGCAGCAATGAGAATGTTTTCTGAAATAGACATTTACTAATGTAGTGACAACCACTAACATTTTTGTCAAGTCCCTTCACATGAATGATAGCATTCATCAGTGTTCATTTATATAGCTCTGTTAATCACAACTTTTATATAATTATGAATCACTCCACCATCTTGTTTTGCCTCATTTGGATGCAGCAAGCTGCTCATTTTGACAATTATGCTGATTATCCTGTCATTATATGACCATTAAAATATACCGCAACAAGTGTTGCTGCTTGGCATTCTTTGCTGGTAGTACGTGTCACTGAATCACACCTTGCACATGGCTGCTCTGCACAGAACCACTCATTTCTACATGGCAATGTTTTCTGAATCTCAGGGATAGTCTATGTACGGAGATAAAGGTACAAGATAATGAAGAAGTGTTCCAAATTATGGAGTCCTTTAGTCAGTCTTTTCCTATAAACAGGGAGCAATTATCCTAAATGTAATAGCAACAGAGTAATTTGCATATTGAGCACAGTAAGTAGGAGGGGACTTTGTCCCAAACCTTGTAGAGCGCTGTTTTCCAAAACATGTCAGTTAGGTAAGGCCTGACCCTACTTGACTCTATTATTCATGTAATTTTACCTTGTGTAGAACCTCAGACAGCACTGCTCTCAGAGTGTAGGAGTTACATAAGGACAGACCCCCCCAAGATGCAGTAATTCATAACATTCAATAATTCTGCAGTCATTAATGGATAGTCAGAAGGAGATGTATGACTGTGTTAGAAGCCTTGGCTAGATCTATAAAGCTAGCTTCATCCACTGGGTCTGTGTTATGAAATTACCTACTAAGCTTAGATCCACTAATTAAGGTAGTGTGAACCTCAATTCTCTTGTGGAAGCCATGCAGGGTTAGCAGTGATGCGACTAGAATCAAATGAAAGGGCAAATCTGCTTAAGAATCACAGAACAAGTGTCAATGAAAGAGAAAAGTACAGCTGCAAGTCTATAACATTACAATTCATTCAAAGGACCCTCATTTATGAAGGGAAAATTATGCCAATGTTCAAGATAAAAGAAATGTGCCTTCAATAATACTATTAATTATAGGTAGAACATCTATTCAAGTCAAGGCCATATTAGACAGATGAATACAGTTAGATGACACTCCATCTGATCTTAGCAGAATTGAATGGCTTGATCTTGGTGAAAAGCCTTAAAACTTTATGGCTTCTATTTTCTTCATATATAGATGTTATCAAGGAGAATATTTAGTCCTTGCCTGGGAGTCAGAATACCACAAGCAGACAGGTGGGGGTCATTTTTCAAATGAAAGACTGATGTTCATTGGAAACAATGGAATAAAAAAACATAATGGACAACAGATGGTAACACTGAGCAATCTAGACCCGAAGAGTTGCACAACACTTCTTTGAAAATTTTTGTTGAGAATGCTATTCTGTTTATTTCATTTAGGCTCTTGAATAGCTATTAAAATTAGTCTCTAAAATGTTTTCAGGTGTTTAAACGTTTATGTAGTTTATTGTTTATGTAGTGAACTCAGACCCTGTCATTTGAACCATAACAGTTTTTTACTTATGTGTCATTCAGGTAATTACTCCACATATAATTCTAATGCGTCTTAAATGTATCACTTTATCATATGAGGTCATCTAATGAATGCATGAAGTTTCAACTCTGGTTTCCATTTTCTCCATTATATACAATTCATAATCCAGTTCTACTGAAAAAGTCCAGGACAAGGTCAGTGGAGAGGAGTCAATAAGGATTATTCAATATGTGTTACTAAAGAAATGGAGTTCTTCTTCCTTGGTCAGCATGCTTAAGATTCCTTGTTATCAGGAATGCATAGTTATATAATCTTTTTGAATGAATCCATATAAAACATTTAAGAGAATGCTGAATAAGTGAATCTGTTGCTTTTCAAACAATTTTGATGCTGAAAGAGTTAAATGAAAGTATGTTGTCAAGTACAGTGGCTCTTACTGAGGATTTATCACTTTTAGAAAGCAAAGAAAGAAACTGGATGAATCTATGAAGATTAACCCACTCATGAGTGTAGAAGTATCAAGATACTTAGTCCCTATTCATATTAGGCCTCCTTACCTGATAAACTCAGGATACACAAACAACTGTTTGATAGTAATCAAATGAAATGAAAAGAGATTTATCACACTAAATGTCTCTGTTGGCTTTTCTAGTTCTGTTTTCCTTTTAATTGCCTTGTAGAAGGGTGAATTAGCCAGGGACTTAGTTGTTTGGTAGTTGTTTGCTGAATAATTTGCACTTGAGAGCTGCTTTTGCTGTGCTTTTACATTAAGAAATTCCAGGATCATCCATTTTGTGGCAGAAAGTCTTTACCTGGTGTCTCTGTTGAGCTGCTTTTGCTGTGCTTTTACATTAAGAAATTCCAGGATCATCCATTTTGTGGCAGAAAGTCTTTACCTGGTGTCTCTGTTGGGAGGCACGGAGGGAAGCTCAAAGAGTGGCTGTTTATTGGCTAGAGAGGATAGGAGTCAGCTTTCAAGCTTTTTTCTCTGCTAAAAATTGGGCATGTTTGCTTGTCTCTCTGTTCATTTACAGAGAGCTCTTCAACACTTTAAGTATGTCACCTGTATCCAGAGCCATTCAAGCTAAGACAAGAATATTTTCTTGATTTTTCACACCTGTAATTGCATTATATAGTATTGACTACTGGTTTTAAACATTTTAAAGCATTTATTTTATTTTGTGGCAAAAATAAATATTAGTTTGTTTGTTGACTTTTCTAGTTCTGTTTGCCTCCACATTGCCTTGCAAAATGGCAAATTAGTCAGGGACTTAATTATTTGGTAGTCTGTTGTTTGTTGTTTAACATGTACTTGAGAGCTGCTTTTTCTGTACTTTTACATTAAGAAATTTCAGGATTATCCATTTTGTGGCAGAAATTGTTTTCCTGGTCTGAGTTGGTAAGCATACCAGGAAGCTCAAAGTGTGGTTGTTTATTGGCTAGAAAGCATAGGCATCAGCTTTAAAACTTTTTTTTCTGTACTATAACCCAGGCAAGTTTGAAAGGCTCTTTATTCATTTACAGAGAACTCTGCAGCAATGTTCAAGTGTTTTAACTGCATCCAGAACCATCTAAGCTAAAAATATTTTCTCAGTGTATTGCACCTGTATTTGCTTTATACAGTGATCACTACTTTTCTTGAGCAATTTTAAAGCATTTATTTTATTTTCTGGCAAAAATAGTCAGTTCTGTGTTTGTTGGCTTTTCTAGTTCCGTTTGCCTCCTAATCACCTTGCAAAAGGGTGAATTAGCCGTCGACTTACTTGTTTGGTAGCTGTTTAACTGGTATTTGAGAGCTGCTTTTGCTGTGCTTTTACATTAAGAAGTTCCAGAATCATCCATTTTATGGCAAAAAGTGTTTTCCTGGTTTCTCTGAGTGGGGAAGCACAGCATGAACCTCAAAGTATGGCTGTTTATTGGCTAGAAGGCACTGTAGTCAGCTTTCAAGGTTTTTTTTCTCTACTATAAATTAAGCAAGTTTGTGCAGAGCTGCCCACTGAGCAGCAATGGTTAGTACCACCCTGTATAGTAGCAAATGCCTATACAGTAAAATCTCATTATAAACTTATGATTTTTTCCAAAGTCTGATAAACAGTGTGGCATTGTGTGGAATTGAGCTTAGAACAGCTAACTTGTACATCGAATAGCACTTCCATATTGTAGCACAGTGAAACATCTTGCCCTTAATACCAAAACTACCCTAGGAGACCTCTCTTAAAACTCATTCCTTTAATCCTAAACAGCCCGCCCTATTCCATGTCCAGACAGGATGGATATGCAATTTTCAAATGTCTCTGTGACCAGTTTGGTAGATTTGAGAATCATAAGTCAATGTAGCAATTGTCTAATTTTCCAATGCCACCAAGTTAATCATTAAAGAAAATAACACAGCATGTCAGAGATGTAAATACACAACTCCCTTGGAGGCAAAAATCTTGTCTACTGTCAAGGTTGTTGGGAATACCCACACTGCATCCCTCATACACTCCACTTACCACACATACAGATTGTGTTATGGTGAGGCACTTAAACAATAGCTTCCCAAATCTCCAAAGCCATCTAAGGGTAACACATTCCTCCTCAGCAATCATTTAAACACACTCCAAAAGCAATACCAAACAACTCAAATAAGTCTCCACCCAATAGTCCCCCTAACAGCAAAGCCCATAAGGGAAGTATATACTTTGCTTAATACTCTCAACACTGGGGACTCCATTGTGTATCCAATAGGTGCCCCATTCACCAGGTTAGACAAGGGGAAAATAATGGTTACTTGCATCTCTGGAGCCAGGATCAGCAGTATCACACCCACACTCAAGTCACTGCACCCCAGGTACCAATATAATTCTATCATAGTCCATTTGAATGTAAGTGATCTGAGATGTAACTCCTTGGGCTATATAAAAAAAGACATAATGGATCTCTCAGAATATATGTCACAGACAGGTATGAGTCTTGCATTGAGCAGCATTCCAACTGCTCCAAGGAAGATGTCACAGTATGGAGATAAAATGACTGAATTTAATAATTGGCTTAGTTTCTGGTGTTATTCCAGGAGAATCCAGTATCTGTCAGCATGGGAGAACATGGTCAAAAGAGCATGGTGCTTTGCCAAGGATGGGCTGCAGCTGTCCCCCCTTGGCTTTCAGATAATGGCTAAAACTTTATCCACCCTCTTAGAGCCTTTTTAGGGAATGTCACAAAGACAAAGCTATCACCATAGTGAAAAAGTCTACAAACAATCTTAAGATGTTACTTAATGCTAACAGCCTAAAAACAAACAAACAAAAAAAAACTACACACCCTTCAAGTCCTCCTCATTCTGGAGAATATAGACATCTGTGCAGTGACTGAGCTTTGATTTAACTCCTCTAGGAACCTGGCACAGCTGTGTCCCCTTGGCTGTGAGCACGCTTATCACAATCCCACTGCAGAATATTGGCAGACTGATTCCACTTATACAATTAAAATCCAAGTCCTGCTCACAAGAGTCCTACTCCTAGCAACTTTTGTCCACTGCTCCTTCTATGAAAGATGGACAGTAACCCACTGTGCAATATCAGCAGGCTGATTCCACTTATACAATTAAAATCCACCTCCTGCTCACAAGACTTCTACTCCCAGCAACTTCTCTCCACTGCCCCTTCTAGAAAAGATGGACAATAAGTATGCTTGATTATGCTTCCTGAACCCCACCTGTGTAAACTACACAGTCTTGTAATTATACTTGTAGTGTGCACACCACCACAGGAGTTCAGCTGTAGCCTCCCAAGTCCCTAAACTGGACCCAAAACAAAACAACTTGCATCCTCTGCTCCTTGCTTATACTGCCAAACCCAAACCCATTACTCTTCCACTTGAAGTAAATATTTCCACATGTGCTTATAAGCCTTGTTCTTATAAGCAGCATCTATCTGACCCTATGGCTTTCTAAATCTTCTGCACTCCCCTCCTTCCTTGCTAACTAGTCTGTCCAGCTTCCCCACCACTTCTACTATCACTATTTCCCGAGCTCATCCATTACCTTGATTCAGATCTTCTCTCTCTTATCTTCCCTCCTCCTTTATCTTTACTCTTCCAGCGTAACCTCTTTCTTGATCCAAATACTGTGTCTTAACTCCTCCACCAACAATAGTAGCTATAGCATCTCCTGGCTCCTTACCTTTTAGTGCACTGTATTCCACCACTCACTGATTGTTTTTCTTCTCTTTTGTATTACAGCCGTGATGGCTTGGCTAAATCCTTATCGCACATAAAATTTTCACAAAGAATGTAAATCCCATTTTGCCAATTCCCTTCCCTTGATCCATTGTGGGATTTAAAATGCAATTACCTTGTTGACCTCCATCTTTGAACTCCTCTACTAACCTGGCACAGCTGTGTCCCCTTGATGGTGAGCATGCTTATTACAATGTAAGCTAAGAACTGTATTCGCTTGCTCAGTTATTAATTTAATGTCTAGATTTTATTACTTACTACCCCAAATAATCTGATGCTTTGTTCATATATTGTGTGTCATTCTGAATTGCTGAAGCAACTTTGCATATGCCTCCCAAGGTAATAACTGCTACTGGATTTATGATGTCAATATTGATTTTCATTGTGCTACAGTCTCAGTCTCAACTGTTTTACCCTATAACTACTACCTCATGCATGCTTTGAAGTTACTAGTTTGCAATACAATATCGCCTTACTGTACCTCATTTAATTTATCCAGATATTTGATTGTTTTTAATCTCACTTTTGTTGGAATGCCATTTGCGGGCTGCTCTCTTGCATTTTGTGTAATATATAGCTGCAGTCTTTTTTTCTGTATAACCTATTTCAAATGCTACTTGCAAGGCCTGAGGTACGGCCATGTTAGATTGTGAGAAATATCTCTTTGACTCTTCAGTAACTATACTGTAGTTACCTTCAACTGTGCAACCATATCACTGTTTTGTTTACTGCTTTCTGTTGGCTAACCAAGGAATTCAACTACTGCACCCAGTGATTTAACTCTGAGTGAGTTCTCGTAGGGCCATTCTTAGTCTGTAGTCTCCATTCAGAGGCACAAGTTAAAAGGTGCTGTCTGCTACCATTACTATACTAGCACCTTGGGTCTATTCTGTGGCTTATGTCTAATGGATGCTACTGTCGAACTTACCCAATAACAAAGTAGGTCTGTGTTTGTGTCAGAATCCTATTTTCAGACCTCATACTCTGACTCCCCTTTGATTCTCTAATGTTGGCCCTCTTTGTAAGTTTTATTCTGTATGTGGGATCTATATACCTATCTGTATTGCACGTAAACTCATTGTTTTCAGCCAAAATCTCCAATAGCATGTGAACTATCCCCAATACTGTCCGGCAAAGTGGAAACTTAGTTAACAAAACAATCTTATCTAATATTTCTGGCTGTGTACCTGTGATCTATTATTTTATTCATGAATGTGTATTATGCTACAGTCTCCTCGATTTACATCCTTTGCTGTATCCACCTGTAACTGTATTATATTATTCCTAATTTCTTTTTTTCTATCTTCCTACAGCCCACTGCACAATATTGGCAGACTGATTCCACTTATACAATTCAAATCCACCTCCTGCTCACAAGACTTCTACTGCCAGCAACTTCTCTCCAATGCCCATTCCCTGAAAGATGGACAGTAAGTATGCCTGATTAAGCTTCCTGAACCCTACATGTGTTATCTGGCTGTAAACTATATACTCCTGTAATTATCCTTATAGTGTGCACACCACCAGGATAGGCTACCCAGTCCCTAAATGAACCTAAAACAAAACTGCTTGCATCCTCTACTCCTTGCTTATGCTGCCTAACCCAAGCACATTTCTCTCCCACTCGGAGTAACTATTTCCATATGCACTTATAAGTCCTGTTCTTGTAAGCAGCCTCTATCTGATCCTATTGATTTCTAAACCTTTTACACTCCCCTCCTTCCTTACTAATCCATCTGTCCAGCTTCCCCACCACCTGTACCATCACTATTCTACCAGCTCATCCATTAACCTGATTCAAATCTTCCCTCTCTCACCTTCTCTCCCCCTTTATCTTTACTCTTCCAGTGCAATCTCTTCTTGATCTGAACACTGTCTCTTAACTCCCCTCCTCCTCCACAACAGCAGCTATAGCATCTCCTAGCTTATTACCTATTAGCACACTGTATTCCACAACTCACCGATTGTTTTTCTTCTCTTTCGTATTATGCCATGCCAGCTCAGACCACTCTGTTCAGTCCTTGTTATGCTTGGGATTCACTCTGCTCCCCTACCCTACTGCCAATTCCCACACACCCCACTTACTCTATATTTTCACTTCCACATTTCTTATTCCATCCCATTTGACTCCTCCTCCTCTTCCTTTTCATTTCCACCAATTAACTCACATCACCTACCTCATCTCCACACCTCCTCTACCTGCTCATCCTAACCAATTGATACACTCTATCTTCTTCTCAAGCACACCTCCTCTCCCTAGCTCATGGCACTCATCCCCTCTACTTCTCACCCTTACTCTTGATTACATACACATTTTACACCATTTCCAATGCTCATCCTCTCTTAATCTCCTCCCTCTCCCACTAACTATTCCATACTGTCCCCTGCCTTAGCACCCAACCCGCCTCTTCTTCCCCACTGCTACTCACATTTCTACACTACTCAATTTCTCTCTGACTTTATTTTTATTTATTAATTTATTTTATTTGACATTTGTTTACTGGAATGGTCTGACTGGATTAGGAGTCCATTTTCAGCAGAGGCCCGAGGAGAAAAGCTCCACTATAAACTAAACACATATAACAATATTTACTAAGTAATATAAAGAAAGTGTATAAAATAAACAAATAATAATATCTAGGAGTGTCTAACTTGAAAGTATAAAAGCATTACAATCAGCATATAGTATTATGGCACCACAAGTACCAGAATAATACAAAAATATAGCATTTTGACAATAGATTGGAAATAGCAGTCTAAGGACTTATGTATATTGTAACTCAGAGATAAAGGAGATACTTAAATTTAAGTAGGAAAAGTACAAAGAACTTGGGGAAGGGAGGTAAGTAGAGGGGATAGTTAAGGAGGGCTTCCACCATTCCTCCTTTCTCACCTTCCCTAAACATGTTTCTCATCTATGTCACTACTCCTCTCCTCCTTCTATTCTCTCACTTTTCCTGTTATACTAATTTGTTTCCCATTAACTTACCTCCCACTATTAACCACCCTCTACTGAAAGTGGAGAAACCTTACCCTGTCATTATTGTACACACTTATTTAACCTGTTGTACCCTTTCTTGCACAAATTTAAATTACTTGTCCCACCCTGCATCCTCACAAAACTAAGCCTAAATACTTCACAAATATTTATAAGATACCTACACTCCTACACATCACCACGAAGATATTCTTTTCAGGAGATATTCACCCCAACTCTGGGCCTCACTCCTCTCCCCTTCATTACATTTTCCCCACAGCCCTATCCACCTGTCACTCCAAGTCTTCTACCAAGTGCTTAACTATAATCTTCTTGAATATTCACAGCATTCTCAACAAAGTCAATGAACTGCACTCATGAATTGCCCAACACTCACCCAACATAATAATTTTCACTGAAACTTGGTTTAAACCCCACATCAGAGACAACAAATATTTTCCCCCAGAGTACAATATCTTCCACTCTGACAGGGTCCACAAAAAAGGAGGCTTTGTAGTTATAATATATTCAGATCAGATTAACCTTTTCCCATTGTGCTTTTCACTCTCCAGCTTTCACCCTGCTGAACTCGTACTAGTCAGCTGCAAACTAAATCACATAAAACTTACCATTGCTGCTGTATATATCCCCCCCAGGTAATAACATCCCCATTCATGAACATGTTCTCTCCTGAATCACCTACTTAATATCTAATGAAGCAATAATATTGGGGGACATTAATATCAACTGGCAAACCTTGACCACTGACTCTCCTACCTCTAGTGTAAATCTCCATGGCTTCACACAAATAATATCAACCTCTACTCACTATAGCAAATCAACCAACTCTAGCTCTGTCTAAGACTGGATCCTAGTATCCAGCTTGAACTTATACCATAACTCTAAAACACCACCAGATTCTATCAGCGACTACCTTCCAACCAGCATTCAAAGTTGCTCTCTTCATCAAGTTAGGTAACACAAAAACAAAGAGTGCCATAGCCTCACTAACTTCAAATCTGATGAGTTCAACAATAGACTCTACTCCATACACTGTGCCTTCCTCTTTAACTTACAGCTAGAGAGTGCTGTTCTTAAATATTCAACTGCATTTTTCTGGACATCCTCAATTCCCTTGCTCCTCTCAGGACAATCAGAGTGAAATTTCTCCATGGCCCTTGACTTTCTAAGGCCACATGCTCCTTAATGCACACAAGGGATACTGCAAATAACAACTTGCTAAAAACAAAATCCCTAATTACCTTCAAACCTATAAAGAACTCTTCAACCTCACTAAAAAACAAGTCAACGATGATAAAAAAAAAAAAAAAAAAACCTTCTGTCTAAAGCCTCAAACATAACATCCCAACAATCCAAATCAATTCTGGAACACCATTAAGAATAACCTTTACCCAGGTTCACGCAGTATACCAAACCATTGTCCTAATAACTCTTTCATAGAAACTGTGACTAAACTAAACTCCTATTTCATTGACTCCATTAACAAACTATCCCAAAATGGTCACACTTCCAATCTAAATATTCCTCTGTCTCCCTCTAACCATACACCTACCCTTTCACTCAAACACATACCCAGTGTCTACATAAAACCACTACTGACCAAATTAAGCCCTGCTCTCCCTCAGCAGATAATCTACCACCAGTCTTCCTAAAGCTATCTGGTAACTCAATAGCTTATCCTGTCTCTATCCTTATCAACAGATCTATCCAAGAATCTACAGTCCCCTCTTTGTGGAAACAATTCTTCACTATTCTAATTCACAAAGGAGGACACTCCACTGACCTCTCAAACTATAGGCCCATAGCCATTCTGTCCCTCTCTAAAAAATAATTAAAAAATGCATACATAAACAACTCCTTAATTATCTTATGAAAGAAAATCTACTCACACTAATCCACCATGACTTTCACCCTAACCACAGCACAACTTCTGCTCTTATCGCCTTTATTCATACTATCTCTCAAACCAGAGAAAACAATAATCTAGTATACTGCCTATTTCTTGACCTCTCCAAAGTCTTTGATACTCTCACTTCAAGCTTCTCACTTAAATGTCTGATCTTGGTTTCTCCAGCTCAACACTCAAATAGTTCTCCAGCTACCTTTCCAACAGACCGCTGTCCATTGAATTGCTCTCTTCCTTCTCACAGTTCCTACCTGTTAATACCGGAGTGCGGCAAGATTCCATTCTTGGACCACTACTATTCAACATCTTTACTAACTGTCTTCATAGCTCCTGCTCTCAGTCTCCTCTTATACAATATGCTGATGACTCCACTGTCTTCTGCACATCTGATAATCTTTCTCACCTCCACACTATCACCCAAAACTCCTTCAACTCCGTCGAAAGGTGGCTAACAGATAATCAACTTGTACTCAGCCCCCTAAAAACAAATTTATCCTATTTCTCCCCAAATCTCTCACTCATCTTAAATCTTCCTTCACTATCACATCCCTTGACAACACAGTAGTAAATGTAGAAACAACAAATTCCTGAGTGTTATCACTGATAATCAACTAAAGTTTGATCTGCGTGTTCAAATATGTGTAAAAAAAGTAATCAAAAACTTGGCTTGCTCTATAGAAACAAAAAATCCCTCCCTAACATCTAACCTTAAACTCTGATATAGTAAAATCACTAGGTTCACCACAAATCAACCCTACAATTCACACCACTGTCATTCTCATAAATCCCTAAATTGGTTTGACTTTCCACACCTGTTCCTCCTTGCTCAACTGCTCCTTACTCACAAACCCACCTTCCACCCTGGCATCTCTTCTGTCATCTCCTTCTATACTCCCAATTGATCTCTCTGACCAGCTTTCCTCAACTTCAAAAAGGCTTTAAAAGAGACACTGCTGAATTCATGGATGTGCTCCTGCCAAAAACTCACCCAACTCTCTTGTCTCTTCCCCCTCACCCCTCACTACCTCTCCCTCATATTTCCTTTTCTTACACCCCCATCTCTAACTTCCTAATTCCCTGCTTTATTCTATCCCCACTCCTTCTTCACCTCACTTGCTTATTACTTTCCTTCCCTCCTCTAATACAAGCAGCACACTAGTGTGACACCTTAAAATTACCCAGCCTCTTCAGATCTACAAGGCCACTTATGTTTACACCTTCCCTAGTATTATAAGCAAATATTCAACCTATTGTTGCATTGTCTTTCTTATTCATTTTATGTACCATCTTCTACAACATTTTGTTAGTATTTCACTCTGTATTCCTTTTCTTTCCAGTTTTTAGAGTTTATTCTGTATTTAGAATTGTCTGTGTATTTATAGTTATTTCTGTATTTAGAGTTTGTTCTCCATTTAATTTTTCTTTTTCGATTTAGAGTTTATTTTTCTGTATTTAAAGTTTTTCTGTATGGAGCTTTTCTCCGCGGGCCTCCACTGAAAAAGGGCACCTGCCCAGTCAGACATACCTGGTAAAAAATGTCAAAATAAATAAATAAATAAAACAAAGCAGGAGAAAGTACTCTGGCATTTGTAAGGCTACATTGCCTTCCACACATTGCAAAAGCACAGACTGAGGCCAAAGATGGGGGTGTCTCAATCTATGTTGCAGCAAATATACCTTCACGATGAAACCATGGAGTTCATTCACATGCAAGTCACCATAGATAAGGTCCCTTACCATATCATGCCTAGCTACTGGTCACCATCTATGTCCCTAAAGTCTCACAACTCTTAGTTAAACCTAACAGATGTACTGATAATTCAACAAAACACATTATTAATGGGTGACTTTAACTATCCCTGTATAGACTGGGAAATATACACTACCTCAAATTCACAGCACAATGCTTCCTAGACTTTAACACAAAAACCCTGGAACAAACAGTGCACATTTCAGCCAGAGGATCAAGCATACTGCATCTGGTACTCACTGTGATGTCTCCTCTCTTTGCTAGTAATCAAGCAGCCTGAATCTTCACTACTGACACCGGAGAGGGATGTTCACTTGGAACAAAAATAAAAAATAAATGCACACAATATTTCCAGATGGAGCTCTCTGCATTAAGCACAATTTCCCTAAAAAGCACACAGGGAACACTCTCAGTCCTGGGTCTGGATTTCTCTCACTCTCTCCAGGGCCCCCATGAGACTCTCCACTGGTAGAGCTGTGGAGCTGAGTCCTCAGCTGAGTGTCAAAGCTAAGCCTTTCACTACTGTTTCTGTGAAATCAGTGCTTTGTGTCCATGCTCCAAGCAGATGACACACACACTCTTTGAGATTTGATTTTCACATACACACATACCCACCTGGGAAAGGCTGGCACAGATTTACTAGCTATGCCTCCTTCTGACTATAAGATAGTTATGCTGCCACCAGACACTCCAAAGTCAGCTACTCTAAGGCTCTTACAAGGGTACCCAATTATACTGGCTGAAATTAATATTAATACAAATGATAATGTTTGACCAATGCAGAACGGCTTTCAGAAATGGTCACATAATCATCAAATAGAGATGAGTACTCTCCAAAGTTAAAATATTATGTAAAGGACCAGCTACAATGAAAAGTTTAAATATATTTAATAATAAATAATAAAAGAACATGAAAATATGGACTATCTATTTATAAAAAGCACCAGAGTTTAAATCACAGGAAATATTAAAGTAACACAGATGAATAGACTCACACAGCTACAGAAAAACAGTACTTACCTAATCTCACTATATTGTACTGACTATTCTAAAGCATTACTATTCCCTGGTCATTTACAAGAGCAAGGCAAGATGAAGTAGGTGAGGGATTCTTCGTTGTCAGATTCCAAAAACAGACTGCCTTGAGGTTTCTCTCTCATCTGGTATTAAAACATAATTTTTGTCCTAATTACAGAATGACATCACATACATCTGGTCATCTAACTTCCAGTTCCCGTGCTACCCCCATTGCTAGAAACTGAGGCAGAATTTAGTACATATGTGTTACCATAAACAGATTGAGCTTTGCTGAGATGTGTTATAGCATATGGAAGCTATAACACCAAAAAAACACTTTCACTCCTCCTATAGGAGGTAATAGACCATTTTCTGACACATACATTTACGATCTTTATGGCCTAAATTTAGTAATTTAATTTCTTACTATTTTTCAAAGTAAGCTTGACTGAGATTAATCTATTCTCTTCCAGTATCATCTGTTAACATATATACATTTCTTTAGTTGCAATGCAGTCAGGACCCACTTTTGGTACATTTTTTTCACATCAGCAGCTTTACAGATACATTTTTCAACACAAGCCTCTGTACAAATCAGTTTGACATACAAAGGAAATATAATTCTTTACAAAATTCCAGCTAGCTATGTTGGCATATGTTACACATCCACTGTCCTACCTCTCCTGGCATAGCTGGCAATACCTCACATTGTCACACACACAAACATAAAAAAGTGTTGCACTGCCCACCACATGTCACATCCTCACTAGTGAGGTTAGATCACAAACCTCTGTCCTTTGAAGTAAAAATCAACCTAGAAAGTCCAGCCAAATCATTAACAGTTAAGAAATATTCTAAGGCAAACAACATCATATTAGTTGACAGTTTTGCCAAAATTCAAGGCACCCCCTAATGCCAAGACCATAGCTACCTATGTAGAGGTATTCAGAGTCCCTATACAAAAATGTGAATGGCTGCATAGAGGCTGCCATACCTACCAGAACTAAACCCAAAACAAATACTAAAAATAAATCCCACTGGTGAAATCCACACGTAAACATGGTTTATAATAAAAAAAGAAAACTCATGGCAAAATTCAGTAAGAGCAACTCAATTAAAGACAAGCATTATACAACTAAACAAGAACCTAAGAGATCTAATTAACTCCAACAAGGCCACCTATGAGATCAGGATAGCCTCACAGACTAAGGACAATCACAAGGTCTTCTGCAGCTATGTCCGATAACTTAAAGGCAATACATACCAGTGTGCTGAACTGCTGGTAAATGGTACTACCTTCACTGATCAGGGTGATGTACCAAATTGACTGGCTGATATATTTAGCTCAGACATCACCCACAACACCCCCAGAGCTCCACCAGGTGAAATCCCCACTTACATAGTTCCCCAACTATTAGCAGGGACCAGCTGCTGGCAACATTCACTAAAGCCAAGAACACTTCGTGCATAGGTCCTGTTAACATCCCTGGTTGGCTCCTGAACAGTCTAAAACATGACCTATCAGGACCACTTGATGCACTCTTCAACTACAGCCTTAAAACAGGCTCTCTTCCAAGTGAATGAAAGACTGCAACAGTCATTCCCCTTCATAATGGCAGACCATCAACCTACCCAAAGACATACAGACCTAGCAGTCTAACAAGTCTCATAGGTTTACCCCAGGTATCACTTCTGTGTCACTGTTAGACAGAGGCACAGTATACTAAGAACCTAAGTCTAATAAGCAAAGCCATGGAAACAATTGCCATGGAAATGATAAACAAGAACATTGGCAACCTGTAGACATTGGACTTATTCCAGTTTGGCTCTGTAAAAAGGAAGGTCATGCCTACTTAACCTGATTATCTTCTTTGAGAGGATCACCAAGGTAATGGATGTGGATAAAATAGTGCATACTTCTTATCTTGACTCGGTCATGGCATTTGATACAATACCTCACTCAAGCATTTTTGACATGATCTTTGAACTAGGCATTAATCCCTACATAACTCACTGGATTGCCATCTGGATTACAGGAAGGACCAAAGAAGTCAGGATCAGTGAGACCAGCTCTGCACAAGACTGGTCACCAGAGGAGTACCCCAGGGCTCCATGCTGGGCCAGCTCCTGTTTGGCATCTACTTCTTGGAAGTCAAGGCTACTGTTCAAGGCCTCTGGGTCACTAAGTTTGCAGATGACTGTAAATTGGTAGCTATTATAAATTCCCCAAGACATCAACTTATTTTAAGAGGATTTAACACAGACAAATGGCTAGTGCCAAATCAATGTCCTAAAACTTAATGCTAAAGAATGCCATTATAATGACCTTTGGGAAACTGTCAACCCAAGTTAATTATTCAATCAATAAAACAACCATAAGAATTGACCTGGTAGTAAGGAATCTGGGAACATACGTAGACAGTAATCTAGCCTTTGATCAACACATAGCTAGGATAGTAAGAAAATAATTCTATGTCTTCTGACTTATAGGTAAAGGTATGACATTCAGGCCCAAGGAAGTTATAGTACCACTCTATCTGGCTCTTATCAGACATATCATTGAATACAATGCCCTTTTGACATGTATCTAACTAGATAGTTCCAACAGTTGGAATGCCCACAAAGGTTTCTCAACAGGAGATTCAGTGTATGAACACTCTGGCCTACACTGATCACCTAAAGGCTCTCTCTGTATTCAGTCTCCTACAGGCTGAGAGGAGATATTTAAGTGGCTTACAGGCCTTCCTCAGACCCAGCCCTGATAGATCTGTTGCACATACACAAAACAAACAGCACCAGATACACTAGATCCAAGAATCTGAACTTAGCTTGTTACATAAACAGAACATGCTGAGGGACAGATATGCATCTCGAAGGATCCCTACAATATGGAATAGGCTCCTTATCCATGTAAAACAAAGGTCATTTTTTTACCCTATTCAAAGGAAACCTTGACAATTGCATGAGAAATCATAAGTTTACTCCTGGCCTGGCCCCCATGTCCCTTATGGACAGAGGCCAACAATAAGAAAAGTTTTACCTTAACACCTCTCCCTTACTTCCTACTAATGTGCTCCTTCCATATAGACCCCATGATACTCAGGGGACCCAAATGGTTTAGAGTGTGCGGCTAGGCTTGTAAGGTCCTTAGTCATTGTTAGCCTAGTAACAACCTATGCACCTAAAAAAAGAGCTTTTGGTCTTTAGAAATTGTCTTTCACAGTGTTATGTGATGCCAGATTTAGGTATAATTGGAGTGCAGGGTGTCTCATAGGATCATAGGAACTTACTAGGTTAGTGTCCCTGAGGCCCTTATAAGCCTAGCCAAGAGATTACCCCATGCTTAGACAAGTCAGCACCCAAAGCCCCTGTCCAGCAGGGACACAGGTGGAATCCCGGGGGGGGGGGGGATTTTCTGTTTCCCATCCAGTTATCCAGGTTGTGCTTAAAAAGGGATAATGAGGTGCTCTGCTTGACGTGGAGAAGGAGTCTATTCCAGAGACGGGGGAGTCTCTGGGACACAAATCTGTCCTGCCAACAAGTCCTGTTGATATCACAGACCAAGTTGAGGTCACGAGCGTGGGTTATTCGGGCAGAGCTTGATTTGTGGGTATGCAGCAGTCCCATTGAGGTGGGGTCTGAGATTGCTTTGTATGCCACACAGAGGTCACCTCTGAAGAGTCTGTATGAAACTGAGTAGAGGGAAAGGGGTTTTGGCCTATCTGTGTAGGCTAGATGTTTGAGGCCGTGGATTCTCCTGGTGAGGAAACTCTGTGGTCTCTCCAGATGTTGCATGTGCTTTGCAAGGTACATGCCGAAGGGGCCATTGTACTCAATAATTGGCCTTATAAGGGAAAAATACACAGTTGTTATGACATCCTTGTACCTGGATGAGATACCCGCACTTATGAGGTGGGCTATGTAGATAGCTTTCCGTACCAGCGGAAACAACATGGTGGTCAAAAGTCAGGTTGCTATCAACCTGCGTGCCCAATCCCTCACAACTAATAGCATGCTTAGGACATTGTTATTAATGTGATAATTTGTGGGAACATCACTCTCCCCAAAGGGGATGATGATGCATTTTTTGGCATTCAGCTTGACGCCATGTTTCTGGCAGCAGTCATTTGTTTGGGTGAAACCCTCTTGGAGGACGTCCATATCACTTGGGGAATTGATAACTGCACCCAGTATGCAGTTATCTGCAAACGTAGTCAGCCATAGCCCACTTGTTTTGGCCTGCACCTCAGAGAAGTATATTCCAAATAACAGATGCCCCAAGATCGATCCCTTGAGTATGCCACTCATTACAGGTCTACTGCTTGAGGTGGCTTCCCCTATTTTGATTAGGTGGGTTCTATTAGTAAGCCAGTTTGCTACCCATCTGGTAACATATGGATTGATGCCTAGTTGAGAGAGTTTATATTTTATTCCTGAGTGGGGAACAGTATTGAGGGCTTTGGCCAGGTCAAGATAGGTGATGTGCACCATCTTTCCCTCGTACATGGCTTTGGTGACTGTCTCAAAGAAGTTGACCAGATTTAACAGAATGACCTCCCTTTGACAAAGCCAAATAGTGTGGGGTTGAGTGTTTGGAGGCTGCCAATGTCCCTGTTAATGAGGTTCAGGATAATCAGTTCCATGGCCTTGTGGATCAGGCTAGTTAGGCTGATGGATCTATAAATTTTCAGATTGGTGGACGCTCCACCTTTGTGTAAAGGGATGACAGTGGCTATCCTCCACTCTGCTGGGACAAAGCCGGTACTCAAGCATTGGTTGAATAGGGTGCCTAATGGTGCTGCAAGTTCATGCCTGAGTTCATGTAGGATGCAGCCTGGGATGTTATCAGGTCCCATGGAGGCTGTATTTTTTGCCTTTGAGAGGGCAGTGATGACCTGTTCCTTAGAGATAAGGGGAGGGGGCAGTTACTGGGGATGTCCTGATTTACTGATGGGGGGATAGATGGGTAAAGTTTTCACTGAATCTGTCAGCCAGTAGGTTGGCTATATCTATAGCATTTGTGTATGTGGTGTCCTTGACCACCAGTTCGGAACAGATCTTTGAGATTGCAGACATATGTGAAGAAGGTCTTATGACTGTCTCTAGTAGATGTGGCCAATTTGGACTCAAAGTTTGCTTTAGAGGACTTCACTAGTGCTCTTATTGGCTTGCTTTGGCTAAAGAAAGATTGCTTCCAATTGGGCACCTGCTCCTTCTTGGTCCTGGACAGCAAATTTTTCCTTTTGTTAAATAGTTTATTTATTGCAGATGTCCACCAGACAGGTTTCCTCTTCCTTGCGGAGGGCGATTTTGTCCTGTCGGGTATTCCTGATTCCATACATCTATATAAATGCTTGTATAGTACTTTGGTGTAGATTTGGACATTGGTGCCCATTCCTACAGAGGGGGAGGGGGCTGTGAAGCTGTTTATACCATCCCTCACTAGGTTGTAATCAGCTTTGGAGAAGTTCTTTTGTTTAACCATAGCTGGGAGGGGGGGTCAGGGGAGATGGTGACTTTGAAAGTGACCGCTTTATGGTCGGATCTTACCAGGGAGCATGATACTGTAGGGGTACTGCAATGGTTACTCATATTGGTTAATACCAAGTCCAAGATATTATCACCTCTTGTAGGGGTATTGACTAGATGTTCTAAGGCATTTGCATTAATAAACTTGAGGAATCTCTGGGCATTTGTGTTCTGGCATGTGTAGTTCTTCCAGTCTATGGTTGATTAGTTAAAGTTGCCCAGGATCAGGGTAAAGGGTTGAATTCTGATAGATTGAAAGAGGTCCAGATAGGTGGAGTGAGCATCTTGAGTCAAATTTGGGGGACTGTAGCTAGCTATGATTTGAATAAGGGTCTTGTCAATGGTTAACTGCAGCTGGAGTGCCTCCTGTGGGTCATACTGTTTGACCAGCCTGGAGGTGTGTATGTCTTTAATATATATAAGAAATTCCACCTCCTTTGGCTTTGCTGCCCAAAGTTTTGGGTCTGAATGTATGATAGGATGAGTAATCAGGTACGGCTGGGGTGCTCTCTTCAGCTTTGAACCAGGTCTCTGTGACTGCACACATGTCAGCATCTTCTGGGGTTATGAATGCTTGCAATGAGTGCAGTTTCATGTTTAGACTCCTAGCATTCAGCAGCATGACCTTTAATTTGTGTTTTGTTGAAATTTTTATGTTGGTAGTATTGACCTCATGAATTTTCCTAAAAAAGGCACTATGGGGGAGGCAAGGGCCTTTGCCAGAAGTCTGAAGCCCAAGTGAGATAGATGCAGGCCATCTCTAGCAAAGCATCATGGTCTGTTGATCATATCTTCCCAGGCTGCCAGGTAATGGATCCCCTTGGAATGGCACCAGAAACTAAGCCAATTTTTAAAGTGAATTATTTTCTGTTTGTATTGAGGCATCATTCTGGGTGATGGTAGAATGCTGCTTAAGGCTAGGGACTTACCTGCCTGGGACACATATTCAGTGACCTCAATCATGTCTCTCTTCATATAGTCCAGGGAGGTACGTCTCAAGTCATTCATGCCAACATGGACTATGACAGAGTCATAACAGTACCTGCTGTTGAGAGACTTGAGTGCGTGTGGGATATGGCAGATTCTGGCACCTGACAAACAACTAACTGTGACTTTCTCCTTAACCAGCCTGGTGAGAGGCACATATGTTTGTCTCATAATGCAGTATTTTATGATTAATATGTTGGTTTATGATTAGGCCTGAGTGGTTGCAAGACATAGGTGTATGGACTATGCATGGTATGTGGTGTGGAGGGTTGTGGAGTTCCCGTGTGTTTTTGCCTCTGAGGTCTCCTTTGTTTGACTTTGTTTTTGTTAAGAGCCTCCACATATGTGGGTGCACGTTGTGTATTTATGGGTGGTGTTTGAGGTGTAGTGATTGTGCTGGCAATCTTCTCAGTGTCAGATATACTGGATTGTGAGGGAGAGAGCATATAATCTAGGTTCTTATGTAATTGCATCTCTCACAAATTGTGTTGCTAGTTGGTAGTAGTAGATGGTTGTCTGTGTACATGAGGCATTTGCTATACTGTCTCAGGATGCCCATATCAACCAGGCCAGCAGGAAAAATCGTAGGAAATTGTCCATCCATATTTGGCAAAATCTGAAGGAGAGAGGTCAGGGAGAGATAAGGAGTAGGCCTAAAGCCCAAGTGCTTAAACCAAAAAAACACATGTACACAAATGCATGGATCTCGCCATACCCAATAGAACCAAGATGATCTCCTCCAAAAAAAGGAAGTCAATCTGATTGTCCCCTGCCATAAACAAACTCTACAACAGAAGGGGGAAACTGATGCGGAATAAGGTGAAGTCCCAAGACTGGAAAAATTCCCTTATCACCCTCAACAAAAAGTTGAGATCCCTCATCAAATCCTCCAAAGCTAGCTATGAAAACAGAATTACAACAGACAGTAAAGACAACCACAAGGCCTTCTATAGTTATGTAAATAATCTCCATGGCAATACCCAGATTTGCTCTGAACTACTGCACAATGATACCTCCTATACTGAGACAACAGATATTACCAATATACTGGCCGACAGATTCAGTGCCAACTTTACCCCCCCCCCAAAGGACCAGTCACAGTACCAGTAGATTGAGAGTCACCCAGTATTACTGCTGCACAGGTTAAAACAGCACTGTCCAAGGCCAAGACTACAGCTTCTATGGGACCTGACAATATACCTGGCTGTGTTCTACATGAACTACAGAGTGAACTGGCACCTCACCTGTGTGCCCTGTTCAATCATGGCCTCACCACAGGCTTTGTCCCTACTGAATGGCACACTGCTACAGTCATCCCTCTCTACAAAGGAAGAGTGACTACAGACCCTGGGAACTATCACCCCATTAGCCTGACAAGTCTGATATGTAAAGCTATGGAACGTACCATCACAGACCTAATAAACAAGGATATAGTGAATCTCCAAACTCTGGATCCCACACAGTTTGGTTTTGTGAAGGGTAGATCATGCCTGCTCAACTTGGTCAACTTCTTTGAGTCAGTCACCAGAGCTGTGGATGAAGGCAAGGTGGTTCATACAGCCTACCTTGATCTGGCCATGGCCTTTGATACCATTCTCCACTCAGGAATCATAGAAAAACTCACTAATCTAGGCAATAACCCCTATATCACTAGGTGGGTTGCAAACTGGCTCACACAACCCAGAGACTGCCCATGCTATGGAATAGACGGGTACCTGTCAAATCTTCGAATGCTCAAAATTTTGAACATTACATGGTCGAGACCAAACGTTCGAAATTTTGAGTGCTCGAAGATAGACTTTCAATGGCAACATACGGTGCAGATAGGGAGAATTTCCCTTTCCTGCACTGAAGTGTGGTCTCAGAGTTGGCATATTTAAGTAGGGGTAGGTGTGGGGGTGCAGGAGGGCTTGCCCCCCTGCCTACACTGTTAAAGTGTTTTTTATGTGTTTTCTTTTTTTTTTTATGCTCGAACATCCAAATGTCGAACATTTGGTCTTGACCATGTAATGTTTGACATTTTGGATGTTCGAACATTTAACATAGACCCGAATAGACTTCCGATACATGTCAAGCAGAGCACCTCACTGGCCCTCTGCAAGAGAAATCTTGATGAGAAAATTCACCCTATGGATCACTCCAGTGGCTTTGTTCAACAGAGGCATTGGGAACTAAGGTCGGGTAGCACGATGCCAGGGTACTCCTATGGGCTAGGCTTGTAAAGGCTCCATGGCCATTGGCCTAGTACACACCTATGAACCTATGAAAACTAAGAGGCTTAGAATAACACATATAATTTCAACAAGCTAAAAATAAGCAGTAATAAATGCAGCAGAAAGGATGCAATTGAACACTTCAGAGAACATGTAGCAGAAAAAACAAGATGAAGTAATAGAGTAGGATGAGGAAACACAAATATTGTAAAAACGCTGAATAAAGTGGGGTTTATTTTGAGTGAGTGAGTGTGTGTGTGTGTGTGTGTGTGTGTGTGTGTGTGTGTGTGTGTGTGTGTGTGTGTGTGTGTGTGTGTGTGTGTGTGTGTGTGTGTGTGTAAGGAGGCTGACAGACCCCAATAGAAGACAAAAAAAATGTTCAAAGGCTCTGTTATTTCAGCTCTCTGCTTATCAGTGGGATTTGAACACAAGTGAGTAAATGTCTTTGTTGTAGCCAAACTCAGTTATAAGAAAACTATTACATCAGTAAATATTCTATCATGAAAACTGAAACTCTACAAGAGAAATTTAGATAGTGCCAATGTTAATGTACTTAAAATAACCAGTGTTACATTGATAGAAATGTTACTTCTCTCTTGTTTTGAGGGTAGGTTTTTATGATTGGGTGAGGATGTGAAACATTCCATAGAGAAAATATCAGCACTCCTTGGTCCTTGTTTGTTTGGCCTTGTTTGAAGCTAGTACTGCTAGTGCCAGGGATCAATGCCCTTTTGACTTTAATGCGATTTCAAAAGCAGGAAAGAAAATAAGTGCATGAAGATGCTCAAGATTGGTACTTTTATACCTGCTACTGACAGAAAGAAGCTTAAAACTTTAGATTTGGTCCATATAGGCTCCAGTAGTCATGAGATGATGACGATGTAATTAGAAGTGGAAGGAATATTGTTCTGAAGAACATCCACAGTGAGGAGGATTAGAAAAAGCTTAAAAGGTACCTAAGGACATTTGAGCATATGACTGACATGAGACCTGAAAAAATGTATGAGCTGTGAAAATGGGCTTGCTGTGGACATGCATGTTTCAGCCTTCCTATGGCATCATCAGCACAGCATAAGTGGAATATGTGGCTAATCTTGGACATCCGCTGGGTATGGCAACCCTGCGTTTCTAAAGATTATCCAAACATTCAACTTATGCTATGCTGATGATGCCATAAGAAGGCTGAAACATGCATGTCCACAACATGGGCACCCGCAGGATTTTTTGCAGGGGGAGTGCAAACCCAGAGCCCCTGACATAATCCCCCTGTGCAGCCATTCCAGAGTCCCATTCCTTGGCTATTTCTCCCAGTTGCCATAAACACTATTCAAAACTCTCAGTGCTCCATGGAGGACAGCTTCCTGTTTGGATGCATTGTAATACATTTGTATCCCTATCTTGCACAACCTTTATCAATGATATCCATCACACAGTTATCTTCAGCTGAAAATTCAGCATGAGAACAACTGGCTATTTACAAAAGGATTTACAAAAGGATGTTTTAAAGACATTGAACACCCTTCCTGTCTCCTCCATGCATTTCACAGGTCCTATTTCACTATTAAGCATGCATCATCACAGTAATGGTAGTCAAAAACCCTGTTATTCTAGCAGCAACTTTATAAGTTTATAAGAGCAATATTTAAAACCAGTCCCTATTTTTGTCCTTTATTCCCCATTATTTGTGGCTTGCCAGACTTGACTGTGTCCAGATTTCTTGTGCTAAGAGGTTGATAGAGGTAAAGAAACCAGAGCTGGATCACTGTCATATGGGGCCCTAGGAAGGAAATTGGATTGGGGCCCCCCTGTCACATGACATCACAATGTCAACATTCCCCCTACAAAAGTAGTTTGTCCATGTATGTACAAGCACTGAATGACATCAAAATGAATCATTTCCCCCAGGGATCCCTTCAGTAGCCCATCCATGTGTACACTAGTACAAACATGACATCAAAACAAATCATTTCCCTCAAAGATCCTTTCAGTAGTCTGTCCATGTATGCACCCAAGCACCAAATGACATCAAAATGAAATATTTCACACAAATACCCCTTCAGGCTTCAGTAGTCTGTACATGTATGCACACAAGCACCAAATTACATCAAAATGAAACACTTATGTTAAGCATCCCTTCAAAAGACTGTCCATGCATGCACAAGCACCAAAAATGTCACCAAATGAAGCATTTCCCCATAGATCCTTTTAGCAGTCTGTCCATGTATGCACACAAGTACCAAATGTCATCAAAATGAATCATTTCTCTCAAAGACCCCTTCAGTATTCTGTCCATGTATGCACAAGCACCAAAATGAAACATTTCCTCCAACAACCCCCTCAGTAGTCTGTCCATTTATGTATGCACAAGTACCAAAATGAAACATCCCACCCAACGTCCCCTTCAATAGTCTGTCTGTCTGTCTGTCCATGTATATATGCACAAGCACCAAAATAAAACATTCCCACAACAATCCCTTCACTGGTCTGTTCATCCATGTATGTACAAGCATCAAAATGAAACATCCCCCTCAAAGACCCCTTCATTAGTCCGTCCATCCATGTATATGTGCACATGCACCAAAATGAAACACCTCCAAGACCCCTTCAGTATTCTGACTGTCTGTCCATGTATGTATGCAAAAGTACCAAAATGAAATACCCTCAAGACCCCTTCAGTAGTCTGCCCATACAGATATGTATGCACAAGCAGAAAAATGAAACACCCCTACAATAATCCCTTCAGTAGTTCGTTCCATCCATGTCTGTATGTACAAGCAACAAAATGAAACATTCCCCAAAGACTCATTCAGTAGTCTGTCCATCCATGTACATATGCACAAGCACCAAACTGAAATAGCCCCCCCAAAGACCTCTTCAGTAGTCTGTCCACACATGTTTGCATGCACAGTTATCAAAATAAAACACCCATCCCCATGACCTCTTTAAAAGTCTGTCTGTCAATGTATGTATGCACAAGCAACAAAATGAATCCCCCAAGACCCCTCCAGTAGTCTGTCCATCCATGTATGTATGAAAAAGCACCAAAACAAAACACCACCAAAATTCCCTTCAGTAGTCTGTCCATCCATGTAAGTGTACACAAGCACCAAAATGAAACATCCCCCCAAAGACTGCTTCAGTAGTTTCCCATGTATGCACAACCACCAAAATGAAACAGTTCACCTAATGATCCCTCCTCAGTAGTCTTTCCATGTATGCATACAAAGCAAATGACATAAAATGAATCATTTCCTCAAGGTTCCCTTAAGCAGTTTGTTCATGTATGCAAAAACACCAAAATGAAACATTTTCCCAAATGGCCTGTTCAGCAGCCTGTCCATGTATGCACATAAGGAGAAAATGACATCAGAATGAATAATTTTTCCCAGAGATCTCTTCACTAATCCATGTCTGTACAAACACCAAAATAAAACATTTCCCCTAAGGACCCTTTTAGTAGTCTATCCACGAGTGCACAAGCACCAACATGTCATCAAAATGAATCATTTCCCTCAAATACCCCTCAGGCTTCAGTAGTCTGTTCATGTATATACAAGCACCCAAATGAAACATTTCCCCTAACAACCCTCTCAGTAGTCTGTCCATTTATGCACAAGCAAAAATGACATCAAAATGAATAATTTCCACCAAGGTTCCTTTAAGCACTTTGTCCATGTATGCTCAAGCACCAAAATGAAACATTTTCTCCAATGACCCCCCCCCCCCCTCAGTAGTCTGTTCATGTATGCACAAGCACCAAATGACATCAAACTGAATCATTTCTTCCAAGGTTCCCTTAAGTAGTTTTCCATGTATGTACAAGCATAAAAATAAAACATTTCCCCAAAGGCCCCTTGAGTAGTTTGTATATTTATGCACAAGCACAAAAATTAAACATTTTCCACAATGACTTCTTCAGTAGTCTGTTCAGGTATGCATACAAGCACAAAATCACATCAAAATGAATATTTCCCCCAAGGATCACTTACGTAGTTTGTCCATGTATGCACAAGCATAAAAATGAAACATTTTCCCCAACGGCCCCTTCAGTAGTTTGTCTATGTATGCACAAGCACTAAAATAAAAAAGTTTCCTGAACTACCTCTTCAGTAGTCTGTCCAGGTATGCACACAAGCACCAAATGACATCAAAATAAATTATTTCTGTCCATGTATGCATTAGATGCCAGCCAAAAAAAAAAAAAAAAATTAAAAAAAGCATTTAGCAAGTCTTGAAATGCTATTTCCTTCAGTTAATGTTAAAATATTCCTAGTACCGTCACCTAGTGCCATTCCTGCGTGGTTAATAAACTGCAAAAAATAGATAAAATAAATAAGTAAACTGCATAGGTTGCAAGAAGACAATAATAATATATTTAGCATACCACCAGCACCACGGCATTGACAGCAAGAAATGGACTTCACTGAAATAGATTATTTTTTGTCTTTTTCTTCAAAGTGAGTGTCTTGAATGTGGAGTGGAGGGAGTCTGATTTCATGTGGGTCTGATCAGCAGACTGCATAGTAGTAACTAAGAAAAAGAGTGGCAATGTCACACAAACACAACAGTTTTAACTGCCAATGTGTACACCTGCTTGTGTGACCTGTGAACCCTGACCAGACTGAACTATTAAGTCACTATTAAGTCAGTCAGGCCGGGGGAGATGTAAGTTGAAATGGAAAAAAGTACAGTTTTGCACAGTACATTTTCCAGTTTCAACAAATCAGAGATGTAACTTAAGTCAAAATCCAAGGGGGTGCAAGTGCACCCCCTTGCACCTGCCTGCAAGTGCCCTTGGTCCACAGATAGTGCGGTTTGACTTTATTGGCCTGAATTTGTCCATAAATAGACGTAAAAAGAAAAAAGTCATGGGCATTCAGAATTATCATATAGCTGAAACACCTGATGTCCTTATAGAGTCATTTGCATATATCCCATGTTACCTCTAATACAAGAGTTTTAAGAACTCACACAGTGAAAAATCTGGCCTTGTAGATTTTTCTTTTAGTTTTTCTCATTGGTTTGTCTGTGTGATCTTTTTACTCATTGTTTTAATATATAGCAAATTTAAGATTGTCGAAATTCAGGAAAAAGGGCATATCACAAGTACAGTGATCTTAGACAGTGTATAGTTTCACACATTAAGTTTCATTGTTTTGAGACTCACAACACAATTTCAATGAAATGTCCATAACTTGGATGGATTGTTTAAAGTGATAGTAGGTTGTCTATTTTTACATAAAAAAAGTTGATACCGTTACATATGTCTGAGAATCAAAAAAGAATGATTGTTTCCTACCTGAGACCAAAATTAAGTAAAGAGGGAATATGAGATTTTGGAGGGAAAGTGGAAAGCGTGCAACTATTTTTAGTATTACATATGACAGATGAGTTTGCTTACAGTTTTAATTTGTTTATTCATAGAATATTGAGTAAGATTTGAAGAGTATCATTTGAAATATATTACGATCTGAAGTGAGGACGTGATGAACAGTGATGAGACAGACTGGGAAAATGATAAAAGAAAATGCTCCATTGAGATACCCTGTATGTAAAATATATATTTCATATAGTTCAGAGTAAAGAAGTTGATATGGTACATGAGAAGGTTACATGGTCAACAATGCTTTACAAATGACAGGGCCAACTGACAACTGCAGTAATAAATGTGTGTGTGTGTGTGTGTGTGTGTGTGTGTGTGTGTGTGTGTGTGTGTGTGTGTGTGTGTGTGTGGGGGGGGGTTATGTAGGAAATTGAATAACTGATATATGGTGGAGAAAAATGTGATGGAGAATGATAAAAAAGTGAGTGCTGAATGTTTTGTATCAACCTAAGGAGAAGCCCTTTCATTAGAGCTGGGTGAGGAAGGAGTAGAAGCGTTTGTGGAGGGTGGAGGAACAGCATTCTCACTGGTATTGGTGGAGGAAGGGGTAGAAGCACTCTCACTTGTGCTAGGACATAAGGGAGAAAACTACTCTCTCTGTTTTTGGAGTGGAAGTAGGAGCAGCACAGTCATTACTAGTGGGTGGGTTGTCATGGAAACAATAAGAAGAAACAACAGTAAGATTATAAGAGAAAGGCAAATGACATTATAGTTCTCTCTTGACCAATAATGAGATCATCTACTACATTTTTAACCATCCTTTGAAAGCCATTCTTTAAAAATAAAACATATTTGTAAAAGGAGAAGTATCTCAAATCTACCTACTGAATTTATGTATCAGGCTGCCAGTTTGAAAGAACACCTAGCTAACAGCCCGCACCTTTGACTTTTTATTAGATTTACCACTTGTAGGTTTATTACAAAGATGTCCTTAATTTTAGTCGGATACTCAGAATATTTCTAAGAAATTATTAAAATGTTATTCCCATCTCAGATGTTATTAAGATTTGAACAGTCTGCCCTTAGACTAGTATGATAATTGCTTTTTCTTAACAATTAACAAGTGTGTGACATTGTCTAGAAGTACATGTTTAGAATAAAATAATACGGAATGACACATTCAGCCTTACAGCTTTCACACATTGAATCTTTGTCTAAGAGAAGTTACTGAGTACATACCTAGACATGTACAGTTATTTAAAAAGCCACGATGGTGGGAGGGCACATAAATCACATTTTTGATATGCTCAACTATACTGTGCAAGTCATAAATAAAATTACTTATAAGTAATCTCGAATATAAAATCTTATATATAAGACATTTGCATAGGTGATAAAAATGTATTTGGTTTTATACATGAATTAGAATATCTGAATAAAGAACAGCATTTGACACTTCACATTATTTTCTCTAGATCTAATAGCCCTTAATCTTTCAACTTGTATTATCATAAATGGAGATTTTCTGGCCTTTTGCAGTGTAAAACAGAAACACACACTGTAGTTTTGTAAAAATAATATGACTGTAGTTGTCAGGAAGAACTCAGTCTGACATTCTGAAGGTTGCAAAATTATGATGCGTAAGCAATAATGGTTCTGTGATATAATGTTCTGAGAAAGCACTTCCTGTGTGATATAGGGAGTGGAGCTCTGACTTCTTAAATGTATTACAGATTTGTTTTTTTAAAGTAATTATGGAGTTGAAAACACATTTCTACTACAGACATGCTCCTTTTCTATTTTTGTAACTTCAAAAGACGTATGAATTGAGGTCAGTTACTTAAAACTCCATATCATATCATAGCTGAGTAGCATGCCCCTTCATGTCATATGCACCCCACGAGGAATATCTAACCAACATTGTATCCCTCCTTATCAAGTCTAACACTGTTCTCTTAGGAAACTTCATCTATTCCTCCATTAACTGAAAAACCTACACCACATCCAATAAAAATGCAAAACGATTCATGGACTTCAATAATTGATATGGTTCTCACCAAGATTAACTACTTATGCTCAACACCTACAGTTACGACTTCATAGGTCATATCTGACTACCTTCAGTAACAGTTACCATGAAGGTACAACCTCACTTACCACAAATCCCATCTGTCTTTAGACACTACTCTAAGGCAAAACTAGTCCTGCTACCTGATGAAATGATAAAATGTAAGTTCTCTCCTTACCTCGATAACCTCATGTTGCGTACTACCACATTTGTGGGTACATTCCATCTTCATCTCAAATCACTCATCAAGGCATCTGTCTGTGTAAGTTATAAATACAATGCCAAATTCAGAAATAGACCACTATAGTAGAACTCCAGTATAAACAAACTGGGGTTCCAAAATAGTAGTGGATCCCTAGTATAAACAATCTATACAAGAAGAGAAACACTCATAGCCTGTAGAAGCAAACAGTACTCCAGCATCTACAGTTGAACTCAAACATATCAACATATAACTCAGAAACAAAATGAAAACATCCAGAGGTAAGTATGAATTGAGAATTGCTACCACTGTTAAGGACAATCACAAAGCCTTACAAAGTTATATTAGAATCCTTAGAGGTAATGCCCAGCAATGCTTAGGGCTAATATATAACAACAAGACTTACTCACCCCGTGAAGACATATCCAACATATTAGTTGACCAATTCAGCTCTAATTTTACTTTTCTGTCTCCCACCAACTTTCCACAACTTATTAGCACATCCACACTACCTCCACTGATCACCTCCCCCTCCTGTCTCTCCAAGGTTGAAAACACTTGCTCTATGTGTCCTGATACTATGCTAGACTGTCTTCTTGTCAGCACCAGACATGGTCTGGTAGACATGATACTGTCTATTCAACTGCATCCTCACCACTGTATTTACATCAGAGGACTGGAGAACTGTAGTTATTATCCCACTCCACAAGGGGGGGGGGTTCCACCACTGATCCAGGAAATTATAGACCTATAAGGCTCACCAGCCTTACCTGCAACGCAATGAGACACATCATTATGGGGTCTTATTAACAAGGATATAGCCAGTCTACTAGCCTGGCCTGAAGTCATTTTGGGTTGGTTAAAGATAAATCATGCCACTGAACTTGGTGGGCATATTTGAATATGTAACTGATGCATTACACTCAGGTACGTTGGTTCATTACTATCTTCCTGGACCTGGCCAAGGCCTTTGATGCCATCCCATATTCTGGAATTATCAACAAGGTAATCAAAGTAAATATAAACTCATATGTTTCCCACTGGATAGCAAACTGGCTAACTGTCAGAACTCTATTAGTCTATTAGTGTGGGAGTTAAACTCTCTTAAAATAGTAGTTACCAGTGGTGACCCCCCCCGTACTGGTCTAGGACCAATTATCTTTGGTATTTATTTCTCTCATGTAAAGGCTGATATCAAGGGCCTTTAGCTGACCAGGTTTGCAGATTACTGCAACCTTGGAGCTTTCATTAACCTCCCCATCCAACTTCTAAATTCTTCAGGACTGGCTAACACAAACCAATAACTGGTGCCTGGGCCATTGTCTAAAACTAAATGTCAAGAAATGCAGCATTGTGTCCTTAGGCAAAAACTGGGCAATCTCACTGAGACTGAACTATCCTTTGATTGACATGTATCTGCTGTTGTCAGGAAACCCTTTTACCTTGCCAGAGTAATCAGCAGAGATACTTCTTCCGGGTCTAAGGAAAGTATCATCCCTCTCTACTTCTCCCTCATGAGGCCCATAGTACAGTATAATGGGCCTGATGAGGCCCATAATAGGGTATAATGGCCCCTTTGTTGTGCATCTGTCTTAGTATATGACCCAGCTTCTGAGATCACAGCATTTCTTGACTAAGATAATCAAGAACATGACTTCCTTAAGCTACCCAGACTGCCTTAAGCCATTCTCTCTCTACCTCTTTTGTTTCCTACAGCCTCTTGAAAGGTGAACTCTGTCAAACTTACAAAGCCTGAAAAAAAACAGTCGCATGAGACCTTCTTCAAAAATGCTAAGCTAGTAAACCCTCAATGCCTACTCAATAGAAAGACCTGTTTGTGAGATGGATACATATCCAATAGAATCCGTCTTTTATGGAATAGATTTCCTTTGGATGTAAAGTGGCTCCCTAGTCCTCTTTAAGCATAACCTGGATGAATAGATAGGCAATCATAAATATACTGCAGGACTGGCCCTCAAGCCTTCATTGAAAGGAATCAAAACTAGGTATAAATTAGTCATGTTAATGGATACCTGTGATTTATGGTATTGTGTCTAGACAACTAATAGTCCACTGAATTGACAGTGTAGTGTGCAGCTATGAAATTCTATATTGCTTATTGTTGTATAATGGACATAGTATTGCAGTACAGCACAACTTGACATGACATAATTTAATATTTTTAATTCTCTTATTAAGATAAACAGAACTGGATAGCAATACTCATACATTCAGGTGTGTTATTTATGTTTTGCACTCACAACGTGTGAGCTAAACAGTGAAAGAGTGTATTCTTTATGGTGCTGGAACTTTCTGGAAGATAAGATTTGTAGTTCATGTGTAAAAGAAAAGCTTCTTACAGGTCTGACCTTATGATGCTTGAGACTGAATGTACTGGATTGAAAGGCTAATGTCATGTTTGACCAGAAATGTAGCTAGGGTGAGGAGAAGAGGGCAACTGGCCTGGATGCAAAATATCAAGGGGCACTGTTGGCCAATCATGCTTGCTCTTTGATGAAAACTGGCTTTTAAAAGCTACTATTGCATTTGTGGTCCAGTCCAAGTGTTATAGTGCCCTATACAGAGTCTAAACTGTAGGAACTGCTTGCTTGCTACATCATAGCAAGCCGTTTGCTACAATTTAAAAAAAAAAGTTTTTTTTTTTAATAAAAATTGTAAAGAAGGAGGAGAGCTGGAAGCAGGCTGCAGAAACAGGACCTGATTTGCTCCTAGGGCAGGAGGGAGGAGGGAATGTATCTGGCCAAGAGCAGATCTTTTTTTTTTTTTTTTTGAGGAGCTGTGAGTGTGTGTGTGTGTGTGTGTGTGTGTGTGTGTGTGTGTGTGTGTGTGTGTGGAGGGTAAGTGGATCATGGATTTGATTTATTTACTGCATGTTTTTCATATAGAACTCTTTTTTTTTTTTTTTTGAGGGGGTGGGATGCAACATTACTGGACCAGCACAGGGTGCTAGTTGAACCTGCTATGCCTCTGTGTTTGACAGTACATGAGAAGTATTTCCTGGTTTATCGACAGTACATGAGTAAGCAATGACAGGATTACATGGCTGTTTTTTTTTTTTTTTTTGCAGTCAGCCAAAGAAGCTATAAGGGATTCAGGCAGTCTGGCATTACGTTTGTTGTAGTTTCTGCAAGCTGGACTATTTTGATGACATCTCATCTACAACAGTATTTTTTTCCTGTTTGTAACACATTCTTTTTTGTACACTGAGACACTGTGCTGCTAACAAATACATGTCACAATGACCTTGTATGCATAACTGTTTTTGTTTATTACTATTTTTGTTGAACAAACCACATCGTTTTAAGCTATATGCAGTCTGTTATACAAACAGTAGAAAAGTCACTGTAATGACCAGTCTGCTGGGACTGCCAACAAATGAAGAAGGGCTTAAAGATATGCAGGATCTTGTAGCACACAGTAAAACAGACTGCTGGGACTCCCAAGGGACAATATAGCCAATGGGGCTACACTTCCCAGACAGGCAAGTAGCTCTTTGATTTTTGGAGTTACATTTTTTTTTTATTATGCATGCCTCAAGAACAAAAATGCTGACAGGAATCTTTTATGTTGGAAAACAGGCTTCATTTTTTTGTTGTTTTTTTGTTTGTTTAGTGTTTTTTTCCTGTCCCCATATATACTGGTTTCACCTCATCTGGGATTTCTTCAGTAAGCAACCAAGAGAAGTACAGAATGAACTCTGTTTCTCTCTCAGTGGCATTTGTGATTCCACACCTAAGATGTTCAGGTCCAGAGTTGTCCACATCTATCAAAAGCAAAGATGGCCAACACTTTAAAATAAGAACTTTATATAGTGGATTATATCTTTTGTCAGAAAATTGCCGAAGGAATAGAATGTACCTTTTAAGTTTGTCTGAAGTGCTGGTCACCTGCAGTTTTACTTATGAAACATGTGTGTTAATTTACAATTTCAGCAGTGATTTAAACACTGCACATGAATATTTTCATAGTTATCTAGTCTATGTGCTATAGCCTTCTGAAAGAAACACTTTTTTTTTCTGTGGAGCCTGTTGTAGATTTTATTCTTTTTACTAACATATGTTTATTTATTAGCAAAGCACACTTGTAATCACATCGGATATTATTTTTATTAATGACAGAATATGCATAGAGGAAAAAAGACTCAGATATAGTTATGTATTATTTTACCAAAGCTTGACAACCAGGAAATGAAAGCATGTAAGTAATGCAATGCCTTTGTACCCTCCTATCATTTTTTTAAGCTGAGTGGCTGCTAGTATTCACTTATTTTTAGTATTTTATTTTGGCACATACTACACAATCTTATTTATGTGGGTGTGGAAAGGCAACATATATAATAACATTAAGAAAATCAACCTTAAGAGATATCAATATTTGATAGTAACCTCCCTTTGATTATAATGCCCCCCCTTTGATAATAACACACAACCTAAGAGGTAAATCTCATTTGTACCTTTAAGAAATGCTAATATATGAAAGTTTAGCTGACTTTTACTGAATCATAAACAATCTCTGACATCAGATGCACAAGTCAATGTTGTAACATCTTTAGATTGAAACGGATTACTGAGGGATATTTTACATTTTTGCTACATTTTTAATACAAGAGGTGCATAGTATCAGCTACTGTCACAGCTTAATACCAGTTATGAAGAATTAAATACAGAAGACTTTGACTTACCAGAAACACATTGACTGTCACGTGATCCATATATAAATATATAATATGCAATTTCACTGGCAGCTTTTAACATATGACATATAAGAATGGCTTCCTGTACTGGTAGTTGAGGTGAAATTACTCAAGCATCAGTTATTCAAAGAAAAGGACACTGCTTGCTATAAGAAATCACTTCTGGTGCAATTTCTAAGTGTGTGCCAACAATGACTCCCTTCTTTTTGGAGATTTCTCCCTTCTTCAAGTTGCTGCAACAGTGGAGTTGGGTATATATATATATATATATATATATATATATATATATATATATATATATATGTATGGATTCACTTCAGATGCTCAAATTTCTGAAATCTCGAAACTAATACTATCGAGACCATATGTTGGAGATTTCCAAAACTCGAACATCAGAGGTGAAAAAAAAACACATTTAAAGATGATTTTTTCAGATGGGTAAGCCCCCTGCACCCCACACCCCCCTACTTAAATATACTAACTCCGAAATCACACTTCAGTGCGGAAAAGGGAAATCTCCTGTTCCACGCTTCTGAAGACACAGTGTAACGAGAGATTTCCCTGTTCCCTGCTGTAGCACAATCTCAGAGTTAGTATATTTAAGTAGCAGGAGTGCAGAGGGCTTGCCCCCCCTACAGAATCCCTCACCTAAGGCACTCACACACTTCATTTAACCCCCTCCCTCAGATGTTCCAGTTTCTGAAAACTCAGTCATATGGTCTCCACCATATGAGTGTTCAGATTTTGGAAACTCGATCAACTGAAGTGAACCTAGATATATATATATATATATATATATATATATATATATATATATATATATATATATATATATATAAGGAGTAATAATATGGGTGTATAGGGGGCAGTCTGCCCTGGGCGCAAACACTAAGAGGATGCAGCCTTGCCTTTTAAAAGCTTTTCGTGTTTTAAATGTGAAAAGCTTAAAGTAAAACCAGAGTCAGACACTTTAAGTGTGTTCTTCTTTATGGATGCCCTGTGTGTGTACCTCTGCATGCATCAACACATGCAAGCATCTATTGCATACTTCTTTTAGGCATTCCACCATTCCATGATGGACATAAACGCAACACATTTTGTGCATGTGTGTGTGTGTGTGTGTGTGTGTGTGTGTGTGTGTGTGTGTGTGTGTGTGTGTGTGTGTGTGTGTGTGTGTGTGTGTGTGTGTGCATGTGCGTGTGTGTATCTGTGTATATACGTACATATATAGTTCCCTCAAATCTGGACAAAGCATACAAATAGAGACAGATTTTAAATATTGCTCTTATAAACAGAGAAAGTTGCTAGACTAACAGGAGTTGTGTTAACATGCATTATCTGAAAAGTATGAAGTCTAATTTTCCATTATTTAGAAACTGCAATCCTCAGTGATTTACCAGAAAACCACAAATTGTATGAGGAACAGACTAAAATATGAAGCAAAAATCTGGACATTCTGCAAAACTCTGGATGGCTGAGAGCTATGCAAGTTAGTAAATTTCCTCAGACTCATACTCTGTACCTTAGTTACTGGAACAAAGAGCCTGAATACTTTAACTACCAAAATATGAGTTTGGTGCATTTTCAAGGAATTGAGTTTCAGCGCATTTGCAAGGAATTGTAAGCTTCAGTGCATTTTCAAGAAATTTTGAGCTTCAGTGGAAGAGATCTTTACTACTGATCATGCTCAGTCTGTTTTTAATGTGCATCGGTTTTATTTAGAAAATAGTCATAGCATGATAGCATTAAAAGCAGCATATTCACTTTTGATGCAGGAGGCTACGTTTTACTCCTACAGGATCTAGATGGATTGCTGATGCTGTGTTGTGCTTTAATTGGGAGGGTGCTGGGGTGCTGCAGTCTTGAATGTGTCCTCCTTTGGATGAGATGTCTAGTAACTATGAACCTATTGTTGGTTTGCCATCCATTCACTATTGCAACATTACCAGTTTACCATTTTTTTCTTTAAATTTAATATGGGCAATTTTTTCTTCAAGGGCAAAAGACACAGAATTTATAGATGAAACACTGAAATATAAAGTTGTTTGCTATCAGCAACCTCTTCATTAGTTACAGATCTGTTTAATGTGGAACTATTCAGATGACTTTTGCTTCTGCAAAAGATTATGTGTATTCACTGGTATTGCTGGATTGTAATGATAGACTTTTGAGTGGCCTTTTATGGTTGAAATGTTCTGAAATGGGCAGTTTTGTCATTATTAAGTCATACATTTTGTTTCATTGCTTACTGGAAAAATGTTCTAAACTACTTTCAAGGAATGTGAGCTTCACTAAATATTTTTTTTTATTATTTCAAATAAGATGTCTTAAACATTACATGAAATAAAGATAAATAACATATTTACAATTCTAAAACATTACTAACTTCAAACCATTATATAACTATTTACATTGGTGTGTATGCAAATGACATTGAAATTCTATATAATATAGTTAGAAACATAAGATAATATATCTTCTTCAATCTTTTCAAGTATTTCCAGTACTTTCATCCAAGAGTAATAGTAAGACATAGATCTTTTAGTTCTGTTCTTCACTGTTAATATTTCCATGTGAGCAACTGTTGTTGTTAAAGTCTCAAATTCCTTGAACGTAGGCGAAGCCTAATTTTTCCAGTGTATAGTTATGATTTTACATGAAATTGCCAATAGTGACCATAGGATTTTAGTGTCTTTTTTTGGTACACAGTTTGGAATAGGAGAGTTGAATAAAATTAAAGACTTTGTTAATTGAAAATTATCATTATAAACAGTCTGAAAAAATAGTTAATGGATTTCCAGTACATATTGAGACATATACATTCATAAAAAAACATGCTGCCAATCTGCTTTTATCTTGGTATGGCATCTCCAACATTGATCTTCAATAGAATACATTTTGGCTAACCTATGTGGTGTATAGAAACTTCTGTGTAGATATCTCCAAGTGAATAATTGCCAGTATTTTGATAATGTAGAAAATTTGGAAGATTTTAGAATATTACTTTTTCTTCTTCAACTGGAGGATGGTTGTTTATTAAAGTATAATAATCCCAGTATGATTTTTCATGATAGCTTTTTTTTTTTAACAATTTTATAGATATTAGACAAATAACCTGTACCCTGATAAGGCTGTTTTGTGATAAGAATAAGGTATTCAATGAGTTTTGGAGCTTCATGTCTAACTGAAGGTTGCATTTGTTCTATTTTATTTATAAGAAAATGCCTTAGATTTTGTAAAAATAGCCAATTGTCTTTATTTATATTATAATTATAAATTATCTGTTCCTTTGTTAGAATGTTCCCTTTCTCTATAAGTTGATGCCAAAAGAGTAATGTTTCTTCTTTAAGTATATTTATTTTAGATATTTGGAATGTATCTAGAATATTTGGTGTAAAAGCTATAGGGAAAATAAGAAAAATCCAAGAATTAATATTTGGTATTTTGTTTATATATGTTTTGAACACTGAAAGTGTAGAGCTTACATAGTTTGATGGCAATTTTTTAATATTATTCCTTTTCCCTAAAAAATAATCTTTTAACATCCATATAAGGGGTGATGGTATTACTAAGTTGTCTTGTATGTGATTATAATTGATTTCTATGTAAATCTGCTCATGGACTTGTTTCCATATAGGTGAGTATGAATTATTTAACCATAGTGTTATGTTTTTAATAACAGATGAGGTAATATATAAATCAATATCTGGTAAATTAATTCCACCATCTTCCCAATTTGGCAAATGTTTATTTAAGGCTATACGGGGTTTATTTGGAAACCATAGAAAATTTAAAATTTGTTTATTGTATCTTTGAATAATATATTTGGGAGGTGGCAATGAAAAATTTTGTATTAAGTATAATATTTTGGGAAATATGATTATTTTAATAAGATATAATCTGTCTGTTGTTGAAAAGATATATTTATTCCAGTAACCAATTGTTTGTTCTATTTTGTCTAGTACTTTATTATAGTTAAATATTAGAGAATCTGTTAATTCATTGAGTAGATTTATTCCCAAATATAATAATTTACTTTCTGTTACTATATATTTGGAAAATCTTTTGTTTATATTATTATTTTTTTTTTTACAATTACAGGGCATAATTTTAGTTTTGTTTTCATTAAATTTTAAGCCTGAAATATTTTGAAATTTATTCATGGAGTTAAATAGAGCATTCAAAGACTCATTTGCATCTGAGAGAGTTACTAGTATGTCATCATCAAAGAGTTGGATTTTAAGGTTTAACATTTTATTAATACAAATGCCCTTTATGTTATTGTTTGATCTGATTTGATTTGCAAAGGGTTCTATGAGTAATGCAGATAACAATGGTGATAAAGGGCAACCTTGTTTAGTTCCCTTTTTGATTGTTATAGGGCCTGATCTATATGATCCCAGTTTAACATATGCAGTAGATTTTTCATATAGTATTTGGATAAGATTATTAAAATTAGAAAGAAAGTTATATTCTTTTAAAACTAGTGAAAGAAAGTTCCAGTTAACCAAATCAAAAGCTTTATCAATATCTAATGAGATTACATTTAAATCTTGGACTTTATGTTTGCTATAATCTATTAATGTTAGTATTCTTTTAATATTATCTCAAGTATTTCTTCCTTTAATAAAACCTGTTTGATCTTTGTGAATTAAGAAAGGAAGAAAGTGTTTGATCCTATATATAGCCATAAACATCTTATAGTCTATATTGAGTAATGATATTGGCCTATATGAGGAACACTGCTTCTCATCTTTATCTGGTTTGATAATTGGGGATATCAATGAATATTTCCAAGAGGGTGGTATATTGAAATCTTTATTGGCTATATCATATACTTTTAATAATAAAGATATGGCTTGATTGGGTATTAATTTGTAAATTTCTGGTAGCATATTGTCTGGGCTAGGTGCTTTATTTGTCTTTAGCTTTTTAATTTGTGATTTTAATTCTGTCATATTGATTGGTTTGTTTATAATGTCTATTTGTTCTTGTGTTAATTTAATATGAATATTGTTTTCTAAGTATTTTTTTATATCCTTAGTAGGTGTATCTTATATTTATGGAATTATCAATGTTAAATTGGAGTCTGAATGCTTCTAAAATATCATTTAGTTCCATAACTCTTTTGTTAGTATTAGGAATAAATATTTCTTTTATTTGCTTAGATTTAATTATTTTTTTGTTCTATTAGTTAAGTATCTCAGGTGTGCTGAATTAGTAGAGTATGAGTTTATTTTTCTAAGTTAATCATAATCTTATGATGTAGCAATTCTGTATACTTCTTATTGATTTGTGTAAGTTCTTGAACTTGAGTAGCATTACCCTTTTGTATTTCCAGATTCAATTTATCTGCTTTGTTTTATAAGTCTAGCATATCTTTATTCCATAACTTCCTTTTATTTATGTACCAGGATAATATCTTCCCATATGTAACTGCTTTTAATGAATCCCAGACATATATTTCTGAAATATCTTCTATGTAATTTATTTCTAGAAAGTTTTTAATTGTTTCTTCATAAAATCCTTTGAAATCTATCAATTTTGTGATATAGGAAGGTATCCTAGTAATGGGATTTGCATAAAATGGTGTAAGCTCTATCTCAAAGACTATGGCATTATGATCAGATAAGGGACAATTTATGATTTTGACTTTGTCAATTTTTGTTATTAGGTCATTGGCAACATATATTATATCAATTCTAGAGTTAGTTTTATATCTATGAGAATAAAATGTGAAGATTAGTGAGTATGGTTCTGCAAATTCATTTATATCCTTTAAATACAATGTATCTATAAATTTTGATAGTGCTTTAGAGATAGGTTGTTTTCTTCTTTTGGATTTAGAATCTGTATCTTTTTCATTCATTATACAGTTGAAGTCTCCTGCCAATATCAGGCTACCCTTAGTTAAATGAATTATCTCTTCAAAATGCTGTTTAACTGTTTTTAATCCTAGTCCTGGGATCCAATATAGATTTACTAACGTATAGATTCTCTTATTTAACTCTATTGAAACTAGACAAAACATACCTGATGTATCTTGATGAGTAATGATTATTTTAGGTGTTATAGTTGAGTTGCGAAGTAGTATACCTACTCCTCTTTTTTTGTTTTGTATTGAGAGTTTATTAGTACTGTGTAATTATTAATATTTAAGTTGTTTATATCTTTATCTAATAAGTGTGTCTCTTGTAAAAAGACTATTTGTGGTTTATATAAGTTTATGTACTTGAATAGGCTTCTCCTTTTATTACTATTATTTAGACCATTAACATTTATGGATAAACATTTCATTTCCTAGTTTTGAGTTTGTTTTATGTGTGAGTTTATGTAAATATTGTTTATTCTTAGTTCCATCTTGAATACAGAATTCAAAAAGTTTTTCTTGTATGATTTTTGCATGTTTCTGAGTGACACCAAAGTGATAGAATAAAAAAAAAAAAAAAAAAAAAAAAAAGAACTTCCAAACTTGTAATTCTTAACCTTAAAAACCATTCCCTATCACTATGAGGTAATATATCTCTTTGTTTGGTTAGTGAATCTAACCAAACAAACTTTCTACCCTCACAAATAATATTTGGATCAGTTTCTCTTATCCTCTTAGTTTTTAAATAAAGATAATTGAATAATATATTAAGATAATCTAATCAGCTAAAATATATACATATATTCTTTACTCATCTTATTGTAATTCATTAATACTTATTTCTAATCAGGTTTCAAAAAGGTACACATATTTTGATTAAGGTAGTATCATTTCAAAATAATTTAGGGTGTTAATAAACATCATGTTAAAATCTATAACTGTATATTTCATACAACTGTTGAAAACTATTTACTGACATTACTGTATAATACAATACCATTGTTGTGCAATTGTTTTAGACTACTCAAGTCCAAAACCAGTGTTTAAATTAATATTTGCAAAGTCATATTGGAATAAAAACATGAATAGTTCTGAAATCACATCATATTTCATGGTTAACATAAACTGAAATGCAATACAATGTACAAGTATATTAATATTTCTTTAGTAGACATTAAATATGTTTCTCTGATTGCATTTTTCAGCTTTTCAAACATAATTCCCATGGCTAGAGACAACAAGATCACAATTTAGACATCTCCCTTATCCAAGAGACTACTTATAATGTTGTTACTTGATTGAGTGTTTTGTTGTTAACACTTCTATCAACTTTCAGAGGGACTTTGTATAATCAAAACTGACACAGTACAGAGGTAAAACTGCAGTGCACTTAACCACATTTTTAAAACAAACATCTATGTATATCACATATTAACTGTTACAGCTTAGACTGACACTTAACCAGTGAGTTTATCTGCTGACAATAAGTGCTGGAGATATAATTTTGACTTACTTAACACCAGTAATTTAATCTTATGACTGAATAAAAGTATACTGGAGAACATATCAAAATAATGGAAGCTGCTAAGATTTAAACTATTATGTATGAAAATGTTACAGGTTAAAATTCCTAACCCATTTTGCAGTAAATAGATAAAATGTATTTAAACTATGGGGTAACACCTTTATTATGTCAAAAAGGTGTTTAAGAAGCTTGTTTTTCCTCTAACATCAGAGGATAGCTATGGTGATCCATGCACTGCAAGAGTATTATTTATCCTGGTAATTGCTTTATGACTGTATATAGAAATATTTAATTCAAATAATTAACTGGCATTACAACAATATTTCTCAGAAAAGTTGTTTTATAGTTAATGACTAGATAGAATGCATCATTGAGAGGATACATTTATCAAATGTCAAATGCTTTAGCTATAATATAAGTGTCCCCTTGAATTAATCCCCAATGAATTTACAGCTTACTAAACTTGCATACTAATATTGGCATCTTTTCATGTAGTCATATTGGAACATGAAAATACAGGTCTGCTAATTAGGAACAATCAGGCACTCAACTGCTAGACAATACATTTGTCTGCAGAAAGGTTTAAGAATTACAATTGCATTGTCAAGCATTTTTGTTTACACTAACAGTAACATGATATACCCACATACACTAGTATTGTGTCATTCTTGATAATGTAAAAAGCCAGGTAATATTATGAGAAGGGTGAAGCCACAGCCAGGTAATATAATAAGAAGAGTACAGCCGCAGTCATTATTCAGATGAGCAAACAGGAACAGCATGAGCCATCTAAGGATGGATAGCTCATTGAGTACCTGCCACAATGTATGTTCATAATGCATGGTAACTTAGTAATAAATTAAGGTGTGGGCTAAACCTCTCCCTCTTCTACTCAAATTAGATTTAATACAATATGTGTGTAGAACACAGATGCTTCGACAAAGTTCAAAGCTATATGGGATATAAATATTGTATAATTGACACATTGGGTTAAATCCACTATTGTTATGTTACTTATTATATTTGTTTATATAATTATTGTTTTTACTTTCTCTATCTAGTATATTATACTGATTTGCTAAATGTACATTTAACCTTCTTGTTGCATCCCATTTGTCCACTTGAGGGCATATTTTGGTAGCAGGACATTATTAGTATTTTGTAGGAGCACCAGTGTGGGAAATGGCAATTTTCCTTAAAATAAACCTGTCAGTTGCTTGACATTTACTAATTTCTTTAGAGAATTTGTAAAACAGCAGTGATTTTATTTGCTGATGATTAATTTCTGCTCTTTAAACTCTGCTGTATAAAACATAGTAAGGGATAGCTAAAATGACTGGAAATCTAAACTGACAGAAAGACAATCAGATATATGTCCTTATCTATCAAGGTGCTAAAAGACATCAGTATCCATAAACTGAAAGTGCTTCAAAATTATATGTCTGTGTATATTTATATGAACCTTTTATATTATTTACGTTTCCTTAGAAGGGATTTAGGTTTCTGTATCTTTAAATGTGAACCTAGTTTATTTTCTGACTAGATGTCAATTAGAAAGAGTCAGGGGATGGAGTACACAAGTAAATGCGACAAGCAATAAGTAACTCAAGTTTCTAGTGATGTTTGTGGCTGTTAAATTGTCTCGAGAACCAAGTGGGAAAAGGTATGTATTTTTTTCTTTTTTCTTTTCCCTTCTCTTACTTGGTGACAAAGTCATGTAGTGTGCATGCGAGCACTCTAGTTTGCGAAGTAGTGTTCACAACTATCAAACTTTGCATTTTAAACATGCTATGCCTTATTTCTCTACAAAATAAAAGACAACAGGATATCTAAGCTAGTCACAAGCATCTTTCAACCCCGGATGTCTGGAGCCACAACACACCCGACTTATAGCCTCAAAATATCACTTAAGACATATTTTTTCACTGGACTATATCAGTATGTGCATATGGGTCAAAGGCAGAACATCTTTTAAGCTTATTTAAAGTAGTCTTATGATACATCCTAACTGAAATACGTAATTTCAAAAGCAACACATTTCTGCCCAGCATTAGCATTTATCCAAACAGGGACACTTTTAACTTATAAAAAGTAATGCTGTCAGGAATGTAACTGATAATAAGTTATATAGCAGTCACTATTATACCTATTAAGCAATATAACCATATACTGATTAAAATATTATAAGTTAATGAAGATTTTATAAAAAGAAGAGAAAAAATAAAAACAACAAAACACAAAGAGAGGAAATAAATAAATAAATAACTATTTGGGAACATTATTATGCATTGATTACTCTGATTAAGAATATGAAAATAATAGATGGATAATAATGAAAAATAGAGTAATGTTTAAATTATGCTTAGTATATTGATGTGATTTGAGATAAATGTATTTACATTTATGCTAATTTTGACATTTAAAATATAATTGAAAACAGTACCTGTTTTGGTGTAACTTGAAGACAGTAGGAACTTTTCTTTTGTTGTTAGTATTATTATTTAGATTTTTACAGAATATAACATATGTAAGATTATTTGTCCTTTAGTTTTTTTTCTTTTGCTCAACAGTTTTCCAATTATTTACTTCAGCATTTCTCTTCGGTGTACTTATTGTCCAGTCCATAGATTCTTCATGTGTTAGGATGTTGTTGTTGGTAAGGTATTTTATTGCTGAATCTACTGTTTCAAAGATTTTTATTCCATTTGGTAGAAAAACTTTCAATCTTGCTGGTAATAAAAGATGGACTTTCAGTTGCTTTTTCTTCAAGGTTTTTTTATTGGTAGAAATTCTTTTCTTTTTGAAACCACCTTTGTAGAATAATCATTGTCAAATCTTATTAATGAATCATTGTATTTGATGGGAGAATTTGCCCAAGCATTTCTTAATATAAGATCTTTATCTTGTGTAGAAAAAAGTCTCACAATTATAGATCTCGGCTTGTTCTTACCCGGAGAAGAAGCATTTCCAGAAGCTGCTAGTGATCTATGCGCCCATTCTATACCATATGAAAAAGCTTCAGGTATTTGTGTTACATCTGGTATCCAGGTGGTAAGAAAGTTTAACATATTGTCCCTTTCAGATTTTTCTGGTAGACCATATATTCTAATATTATTTCTTATTGTTCAATTTTCCATATCATCAAGCTTTTCTAGTAAATATGTATTCTGTTGAAGTAAGAATTCAGTTTGTTGTTCCTCTATTTGGACTCTAGTGTCAATGTCACTTAATGACTGTTCAATAAGTGATATCTGTCCTTTCTGCTGTGTAAACATTTCTTGAAGCTGTTCCAGTTGTTGTGAGCACTTTTCTTTAAAAGTATCTATTTTATTGTCCATCTTGTCGATTTTTATTGTAAGTTCCTGTATATTTGTAATGAGAGACTGCAGGTCTTTTTTGAAAGAAGAGTCTTGTGCTGTATTCCTTAGATGACTCATGCTGTAAAGCTGATATTGGTGCTGATTTTCCAGTAATTAATTTGACAGGAATTATTCAAGTTCTGACAATAAAATTTTTCTTATAGATGCTCAGAGTTATTAGAAATAAGTTAGTAATAAAAATTTCTTCAAATTAAATATTATTTTGTAAAATTCCTGTCAGAAATTGTATTGAGGTAAGAGAGCTGAAATGAAGTGCAGTTATCAGTTCAGCATCCTAACCATGCCCCAAGGAATGTGAGTTTCAAGGGCAGAGAATTTTACTTTTAATGGTAAGTCTGTTTTCTCTGTGACACTGTATTGCTTTGTTTAGCAAATGCCTATCAGTGTTTGTGCTATAAAATTTGAAAATAAAGTTTTAAATCAAATCCACATATCTGTAATCATTGTAGAATTAAAGAAAAAAACAGTATGCACACCAAGAGGTTTATGGTAACTGAGTAGAAATATCTAAGAAATGGTTTTCGGAGTGGGGTTGCTGTTTCTGCGTGAGTGTGTTTGTGTGTGTGTCTGTGTGTGTGTGTTTGTGCGAGTGTGCGAGTGTGTGTGTGTGTGTGTGTGTGTGTGTGTGTGTGTGTGTGTGCGCGCGTGCGTGTGTGTGCGTGTGCGTCTGTGTGTGGCCCAATCCAGTACCCTGTGTAGGGCTCATTTTGTCCATTATCCTGCTCTGAAGTAAATGCTTTGCTTCTTTCTCTTGCATGCATCCGTGTGTCCATCTGTGAAAACATGTTTATAGGATTGGAGGAAACTCAGAAGGAACTGCAGGGAAGACTGGAGAGAACTGTGGTTAATTTAAAATTAGCATAGTTGTACAGTAGCACAACTCAGTACAAAGTTTTGCAGTGGAAACATTTTTTTTTTGTTTGTTTAATTGAATCCAGAGAACTGGATTAATCATAGCAAGTAAATCAGCCAGGGCATTGTGACTACTGGACTGAAGGTAAGCATTTTTTTTAAAATGTGAATATAACTAGATTTTCTTTCTTATTTTTGGAGAGTGGGATGGTGCAGGGTGGTTAGGCTAGTGTATGTGTGTGTGTGTGTGTGTGTGTGTGTGTGTGTGTGTGTGTGTGTGTGTGTTTGTGTGTGTATTTTTGCATTTGTTTAAATATTTTAAAGTTTGGCTTATGTGTGTGTGTGTTTATGTTCTTTTTTAAACAACTTTTTAAATTAATTTTAAAATAAAGATTAGTTTAGGAGTGTGCACATACAACAGAGTATTAGTTTAATGGTGTGCACACTTATGCAACCAGCGTATTGTACACTTTTTATTTTTTTATATTTTTCCCCCCTAACAGATTTGCTTGTTTTTCAATTGAATTGTACAGGTTATAGGTCACATTAAAGGTGGGAAAAGTTTTGAAATGATTTATTGTGATCTCATTTTTTATATCACAAGCACCTGACATTTAAACAAGGGTATGTACACGTTTTATATCCACTGTATATATATATATATATATATATATATATATATATATATATATATATATATATGTTAGAAAAATATGTATTAGTAATATGGATGTTAAGTGCATTTGAGGTTTGAAAGGGTTAATACATTTATTCTGTTCACACTGCATGAATCTGCACAGCTACTACAGACGTTCCAATCCAGTTTATGTCATGAAAATATGTGCAGCTATGTTCTACTTATGCCATGGAAATTAACAAGAAGCCTTTGATTTCTGCTAAATGAAAATAATAATAAGTGTTTCATATCTACTAGTTTCATGAGACTTAACAAAGAGTTATTGATTTTCTGCTTATGCCATGAGAAAGTACACAGCGCTGAAGCTATTGATAATGAAAACAAAGGCTGCTTGAAAGTATAAACTGTAGTCAGCATTACTTGTACCTAAGCTAGAAATGTACCTTGAATCTAGGCAAAATGTAACACATATATATTAGAACTGCACAATTGAAGAATTAAAAGATTGTGGTGGGCTAAAAATAAGCCCCAAGGCCAGGTTGTTTTTCTCAAATGTTTTTGTAAATCAACAATAATCCAGTCATGTCAGCAGGAAATCTAAGTAACATTTTCTATGTAACACATAGTGAGTTTTAAATCTGAACATGTGAGCAGGAAATCTAAGTAACATTTTCTGTAGAGTAATACAGAAAGCTGTGTCTAACTACATCAACAATAGAATAGTAACATTTTATAGAACTGTATAAAAGTAGCATACTGCTCACTAGTAATTTAGACAAATCATTCTGCCAGCATGCTTTGTCTCCTTGCTGCAAGTTAATAAAGGGTGCCATACTTGAACCTTATGTGAATTGGTCTTTGAAGTTTTTTCCTTTGACAGATTGGCCCTTCGGACCGGAACCCTCTCTTCACCTCAAATCAGACGGACCAGGTGGTTGAAACCGTACGGGGAAGAAACCAAATTGATTCTTCTTATTTGAAAAGCCCTCCGACTGAATAGTCGTACAAAAGAGGCCAGCCACTTTCTGATCTGCGACTGAAGGACGGGTCTCCGCAAATCAGGTGATCAATCATGTAGGCTCAGGTAAGGTGAATCTACTTTTCTCTGTTTTCTGTTTTAGATCAGGGACCAGATTTGTATTGTTTTTGTCAAGACTGTCTTTTTGCTTACAAGTCAGGAACAGAAAAGATTACTGTCTTGTCATAGATCAGGAGAAACAGAATAAGTAGGCAGTTATTCTGAAGAGACTATAACGTAACGATCAAAAGGGTAGAACAAAATGGGTAATAATTGCACAAAAAGACCTCAAAATCTGCCATTAACAGAAGACTCAAAATACATGCCTTCGCAGCATGCCGACAATATTAAATATTATTCAAAATAGGTTAATAAATATGAATTTGACAGAAAATTATAAAAATCCTCACTTATCAAACTTGTCAAACAGCTCAAAACCGATTCCAAAGGTCAGGTAAAAAAGCAACGCAAATTAGGAATTCCTCAGGCACACAGGTGGATTGAGGAAGTAAACCGTAGGGAACAAAAAAACAACAATTCAAAAACAATGTTTTTAGATAAGGAGGACAATAACTTAGTAATAGCATCAGCACCTCTGCCTCCCTTACCAGAATATGAAGCAAGTGAACAGGTTAGTCCACCCCCACGATATCCTGTGGTCACTGAAGAAAGAGGAATTGTGAAAATAAAACCGTATATTAGAGATCCCATCGGGACCAGGTCTCGAACAAAGGCAGGTAACTCAAATGAAGGCATTGAGTTATATCAAATGGTTAAAAATTCACGATCTATGAGTGAAGAAGCAATATGCCCACTTATAGAAGTACCTAATCCTCAGGCAGGACAAGACAATCAGGACCCAACTATTTTAGTGTATAGACCCTGGACTTCAGAAGATATCCGGAAAGCCACTGAGGGAATTCCCCATCCAAAAGTTAATTTTAGAAAATTCTCAGAAGATTTACAAGGAATGAGGCTGAGTTATAACTTAAATGGAGAAGAGGTAGAAAAAGTAGTTAGACAAATTGTGGGGCCAGATTGGCACATAATTAGTGGCAACTGGAATCCCCGTGATGCTGCACAAAGACCCCACCCGCATAGCAGCGCAGAATTAGACAACAGAGTAAAAGGTCTTACAGACCACATCTCTGAAAAATGGAAGCCTAGGGCAGACTGGACTTACATTAATCGATGCATCCAACAAGAAGGTGAAACTATTGACCGGTATTATGCCAGACTATTAAAATGTTTTAATAACCACTGTGGAATGCAGGTTCCTGAAGACCAAACACAAGATTCCCCATATGAACAGCAGTTAAAGAATGCATTTTTAAAGGGCAGTATTGCACCTATAAGCAGTTTTATTACAAAACGCATGGTAGACCATTGTACAAGCAGGTTACAGTCATTACTTGAATATACTAGGCATGCCGAAAGGCATTTTAATAGCAAAAAGAAAAAGAAAGCTCAAGTATTTTCTGTAGAAGATGGAGCAGAAGTTTATGTAGTACAGTCCGGGAAAAAGGGCAAGAAAAACGCACAGGGAAACAAACAATCTGATCAACGATCAGAGGACTTTGAAGAGCGAAAGAAAAGGGGTGAATGTTTTGAATGCGGTAAAAAGGGACACTTGGCAAAGGATTGCAGGAAAACCAAGAAGGCAACCATGGAAGACAAGGAGGGTGAGGACTGACTATATGGTAGTCACGAATCACTAGAAGGGGATAGTGAAGAAAGGACAAATGAGAATGTGATAGAGGGATTAGAGGATGTGACAGAGGGGATAGAGGAAGTGCAAGAAGTTAGTGACAGTGGAGAAAATGAAATATTAGACCTAGCTTTATTGAGCTCGGAGCTCTATTTAGCAGACACGAAACCAGAAGTTACACTCTTGGTAGAGGGGAGGGAAGTCAAATTCTTGTGTGATTCAGGGGCATCACGAACCCTGATACATCCCTCCAAACTACCAGAAAACACAGAGTCCCCTGATTACATACTGGTAAAAGCAGCTAATGGACAGCTGTATCGGGAGCCCCTCTCCCGTAACATTGCAATAACTGATCCTGTTTCAGGATTGACTCAGAAAAGCAACATTGTTGTTTCTGCAAAATGCCCAGTAAACCTCTTGGGCAGAGACCTCATGCAACTATTTGGTATAGCACTAGTCCCAACCATGCAGGGTATGGAAGCACAGCGACAAATTGATACCTTTACAGTGCAATCGGAGGGTGAAATGTTTTATTGGTACAGCCAGGACTTGGTTATGACTGGTCCAGGGACTGTGACCAAAGAATTAATGAATGTAGCCATCAGCAAGTTCCCCTCCCTTGACATTGATAAGCAACACCTGTTGCACTGTACCCTGTATTATTGTAACACACCAGGACCTGTTAAGGAATATGAGCAAGAATTGTTTAAAAATCATGCAAACAGATTGATATTATGTAACCTGTACTGGGACACAGAAGGGAACAGTGTAGCCAGCTGTTCATTGCCCCAGGAGTTCTTTACACTTTATAAATCTAATCGATTACCACATGTTAGCTTAACTAAGAACAAAAATATAGAATGGGCAGACCTAGGAGAAAAAGTCACGAGATGGGAGAAACAGACAGAATTAGAACTGTCAGAACAGGGAATACAAATGCAGAAGTTGAATTGGATAACTCAGACCCACCCAGCGTACACTTGCAGTCTAGCAAGGACAGCTGATTAGCACTCCTATTAAAGGAGGAAGAGAATGTCTTACAGAATATACCAGAGACTCTCTGGTCAACAGGAAAATCAGATGTAGGACTTATTCGTACAGTGGGACCAGTAATTATCATGCCAAAGTCAGTATCCAGACCACAAAAAAGACAGTATCTCTTAAGAAAAGATGCAGAGGCAGGGATAAAGCCTATTATAGCAGCCTTACTTAAAGGGGGAATACTCGTAGAATCTCCCAATTCAACATGTAATACACCCTTATTTCCAGTTAAAAAAGCAAATGGAGTATGGCGTATGGTCCAAGATTTACAAGCTGTAAATGATGCAGTAATACCAAGGGCACCTACGGTGCCAGACCCACACACCCTGTTGAATGATTTAAAACCTCAACAGAAATATTTTGCTGTGGTAGACATCAGCAATGCATTCTTTTTGATACGGATACACCCTGACAGCCAGTATTGCTTTGCATTCACATTTCTGGGGAAAAGGTATACATATACACGACTACCACAGTGGTATTGTGAAAGTCCAACAATATTCTCACAAGAAATGGCAAGCAACTTGGTGGGATTCACCCCACCAAGAGGCAGTCAGATTTTACATTATGTTGACAACATCTTGCTGGCGGCCCCAACCCAGCAAGATTGTAGAGAAGATACCATAACGCTATTACGATTCTTAGCCACTGAAGGACATAAGGTAAATAAAAATAAACTGCAGCTTTGGAAAAAACAAGTCAAATACCTAGGATATTTAATATCCAAGGAAGGTAGAGCATTAGATGAGGATAGAAAAGTAGCAATTTTGCAAGCACCAAAACCCACTACCAAGAAGGAAATGATGTCCTTCCTGGGTACAACTAATTTTTGCTGGAGCTGGATTCCAAACTATGCCTTGGAATCTGCACCTCTGACTGACCTGATATATAAAAAGCCTATGGCAGCACAGGATTTGTTACAATGGACACCAGAGGCAGAATCTGCTTTCTGCAAACTGAAACAGTTAATAGCGTCCTCATTAGTTCTAGGATTACCAAACTACTATAAACTTTTTTTTTCCAAACTGTAGATTGTAAGCAAGGTTATATGACATCAGTGTTAATACAACAGCATGGGGATAAGCAACGCCCCATTGCTTACTATTCATCACAACTAGACCCAGTGGCACGGTCCTTACCCCACTGTGTACAAGCAGTAGTTGCAGCTGCAATGGCAGTACAGGCTTCTGCCTCAGTAGTTTTATTCCAACCTCTCACTTTGAGAGTGCCTCATGCAGTCGCGATTATTTTAATGCAAGAGAAGGTGGCATATCTTTCCCCTGCTAGGCATCTTTCCTGCATGACTATATTGTTGAGCCAACCTCACATGACAATTGAATGATGCACGACTTTGAACCCTTCTACCTTGCTCCCAACCCCTGCAGATGGCACACCACACCGCTGCCTGAGGGTAATTGAGCAAAAGACACTACCTAGAAAAGATCTCACGGATGTCCCCTTGGATGATGCCGAGGTGACATACTACGTGGATGGTTCATGCAAAAGGGGTCCTGCAGGACAGAACCTAGTAGGATATGCAGTAGTTTCTGACACTGAGATTATAGAAGCAAAACCTTTACCACACAACTTATCTGCGCAGGCAGCAGAATTGATTGCCTTGACACGGGCATGTACCTTAGCAAAGGGTAAATGTGTAAACATTTTTACTGACAGCTAGTACGCTTTTTCTACTGTACATGTTTTTGCGCAACAGTGGAAAAACGGAGGAATGATAACATCTACTGGCAAACCTATCAACCATACACAGTTTATTTTAGATCTTTTAGAATCTATTCAATTACCTCAGAAAGTAGCTATTTGTAAATGCACAGCTCACACCAAACAACAAGATAGGATTTCAAAAGGTAATGCAAGAGCTGATACAGCTGCAAAACAAGCAGCTACAGAAGTATTTCTTTCAAATGAGGAACTACAACCCTCTGAGATTTTAGACTTAGAAATGTTAAAAACAATGCAGACACTCACTACGCAAGCTGAAAAACAAAGATGGGTAAAACAAGTAGCAATTCTCGAAAAGGGGCTGTACATCTCTAAAGAAGGGGAATCGATACTACCATCAAATTTGTTTAGATATGCAGCTTTGTTGAGCCATGGGCAGTGCCATGTCTCAACAGGGGGGATGGTACAGCTGGTGAACCAAGCGTTCACAATGTACGGATTTACAAACTACTCTAAAAAATTTTGTTTGATGTGCCAAATTTGCAACAAATATCATGCACAAGGGGCGTTAAAGCCCAAGCAAGGGAGTTTCCCTAGTCCACCATATTCGTTTCACACTATTTGTATGGATTTCATAGAACTGAACAAATGTGAAAATAAAAAGTATTGTTTTGTAATTGTAGATATGTTTTCCAGATGGGTGGAATCCTTTCCAACCAAAAATCCAGATGCAGCCACGGTGGCAAAAGTACTTTTCAAAAAAATCATCCCTAGATTCGGCGTTCCGGAAAGGATCTACAGTGACAACGGTACACACTTTGTAAACCAAGCCATACAGCAGTTAAGTAAGCATTTTGGTATTTCTTTAAAAAATCATTGTGCAAACCATCCGCAATCTGCAGGGCTAGTTGAGAGGCATAATGGTATATTTAAGAATAAATTAAGAAAGTTAATAGCTGAGACAGGGAAGAATTGGTTGTATTGTTTGCCCCTGGCACTGTTGAGCATGAGAACTGTTCCAACTGCAAAAGGATTGACTCCTTTTGAGAAACTATTTGGAAGGGCTTATTATACACCCCAGTGGAAACTTCTCATGTCCGCAGACCAGAAAGCCGATTATACACTAGCTGAATATATGAGGAAAGTCGTGAATTCTAAACATCTGTTGCAGTCAAATTCTGTTTCAGATAAAGAACAAACCGAAACATCGGAAGTGGCAGTGATCCCCGGGGAGTGGGTGTGGGTGAAGAATATAAAGAAGAAAAATTGCTCATCACCAAGGTGGGAAGGTCCATACCAGGTGCTTCTTTTGACACCCACTGCAGTCAAGATAGCAGAGCAAGCTTCGTGGATCCACCTGACGCACTGCAAACTAGTTAAGAACTTTGAACTGGATAAAAATCTTACCTCTCCATCAGGGCCCTCAGCACAAAGTCTGGCTACAAAGGGGGGTCAGATCAATAGGACTGATCCGTCTCAACCCCAGTGAAGAAACCATCGGTGCTGAAGGTCCTATTAGGGCAGAGAGTAAGAACGCATGTCTGAAATAAAGATGACAGTATCCAGTAAGATCCAGATGTACCTATTTGGAAGAGTCGGAGAAAACAGGAATGCAGAACAACAGTTTCCTCAGAAGTATTGCATAATCATCCTGCTGACTGTACTAGTGACAATAATCTTTTTGTTGTGGCCATTCCTTTTCCCTGCCACACAAACTGAACTGAATAAGCATGGAGAGTTGCACGTAGAGTGGCACCCAAACTTCAATACTTACCAGGCAATCAAATATGTGTATGCTGAGACCTTCAATGTTTCGAATTGCTGGATTTGCACAGCTTTGCCAACAGCATACGGGGGGGTTATTGTTAACTTCAGTCCCCTAGGAGCCAACAAGACCGGGAAAACTTAGTCTATGATACATCACATGTCACATCACAAGATAAAGTAACATTGCACTTGTCTGTTCGACAGAAGGGGACTGTGTGTTTTTACAAAAATGATACAGTTCAGGTGGGTTGGAGCAATTGCAATGTGACTGTTCCCTATAGATGCTACAATAAAACTGATAACACAGGTTCCTATTGCAACACAAGCTATGATTCATTTTTTGAACTGATGAATAGGACAACTGATGAAGTAAAACATAATGCTGATCTTTATAAACAACTGATTATAGTTGACAAAAAATGTTTCATCCAGAGCCAGGACATAGTAAAATTACTACCAAAGTAGAAGACTGTTATTTTGTATGTGGTAGGAAAGCATACAAGTGGTTACCTGAGAATTGGTCCGGCAGTTGTTATTTGGGGTACCTGGTTCCGGCCATACGACACACAGCAGTTTTACCTCAGGGGAAATTCGAAATGTTCGACGAGAACTCAAGAAGCCTGTCAATCCAGTGGGGCAAATCAATGCGGGCTGGAAAAACCATCATGCTGTGGGCCTAGGGAAAAATGGACTGTCGCATATGGACTTGGGTGATACCATCATCTCATGGGCAGGTGTACTGCCAGCATATGGAGCAAGGAAATCAATCTGGGAACTGAGAAAATTGTCTAAACTTCTCGAAATACTGAGCAATACAACCTTTTCTGCCTTAGAACTGGTGACTGATGAACTGACTGTCATAAGAACTGTAGTTCTTCAAAACCGCATGGCTCTCGACTTCATTTAATCCAGGAGGAGTGTTGTTTGTATATTCCTGACCACAAACACGAGATAGACAATCACCTTGAGGTAATTCAGCAAGTGTCAGCTATGACCAAGTCAGGACCAAATCCATTGATGGACTTTTTCCAGAGATTGTTTGGGTGTGTGAGGCAGTATCCTAATGAACATCCTGATTGCCATCTGTGTAGGAATGATCCTGCTGGTGGTATGTGTGTGCTGCTGTATCCCCTGCATGAAAAGACTGATTAAAGACTTTGTAGACATGTCAGTTTCAGAAACCTTATACCAAGGTGCTGAACTTGAAGAATTGTTGAAAAATTTAAAATGCTTTCATAAGTTTAAACTGAATGACTCTCTTAACTGCAAATCCTGAGTAGGAAGAGGTTAGGGGAAGGGAAAAAAAAACTGTTTATGCTTATTTTGAAAGTAGAATAAAAGTATTAAAAGGGGGAAATGTTAGAAAAATATGTATTAGTAATATGCATGCTTAGTGCATTCGAGGTTTAAAAGGGTTAATACATTTATTCTGTTCACACTGCATGAATCTGCACAGCTACTAGAGACATTCCAATCCTGTTTATGTCATGAAAATATGCGCAGCTATGATCTGCTTATGCCATGGAAATTAACAAGAAGCATTTGATTTCTGCTAATGTCATGAAAATAATAATAAGTGTTTCATTTCTACTAGTGTCATGAGACTTAACAAAGAGTTATTGATTTTCTGCTTATGCCATGAGAAAGTACACAGCGCTGAAGCTATTGATAATGAAAACAAAGGCTACTTGAAAGTATAAACCGTAGTCAGCATTACTTGTACCTAAGCTAGAAATGTACCTTGAATCTAAGCAAAATGTAACACATATATATTAGAACTGCACAATTGAAGAATTGAAAGATTGTGGTGGGCTAAAAATAAGCCCCAAGGCCAGGTTGTTTTTCTCAAATGTTTTTGTAAATCAACAATAATCCAGTCATGTCAGCAGGAAATCTAAGTAACATTTTCTATGTAACACATAGTGAGTTTTAAATTTGAACATGTCAGCAGGAAATCTAAGTAACATTTTCTGTAGAGTAATACAGAAAGCTGTGTCTAACTACATCAACAATAGAATAGTAACATTTTGTAGAACTGTATAAAAGTAGCATACTGCTCACTAGTAATTTAGACAAATCATTCTGCCAGCATGCTTTGTCTCCTTGCTGCAAGTTAATAAAGGGTGCCATACTTGAACCTTACTTGAATTGGTCTTTGAAGTTTTTTCCTTTGAAAAAAAAAAAAAAAAAAAAAATATATATATATATATATATATATATATATATATATATATATATATATATATATATTCCCTTTGGGGATAGCTTTATTAATATTTTCTACTTACTAAATGATATGTTCAACAGAGTTATGTACCAGTTAATACATATAAGCAAAATAAACAACTCCTGGTACGTTAAATTGCCAGCTAATCACAAAAGTACAGGATTTTTTTTTTACAACTCGAGCCTTAACCTTTAAAATACTTTAAATGTATGATTTTCTTCCCAGTCTGCTTCCCCACAAAAGAAAAACAAAACCAGACAGAATATTCAGTGTGACAATGTTATTGTCATACTACAAACATTTGTTCATCTGGACAACAGTATTGCAACCAAATCTATCTAATTCAACACAGAGGTAACCAAACTGTCAGTTCACCTCCTAGGCAGCTCTGAGCTCTGTAGAGTTCCATACCCCCCCATGGGTTTACCCAACTCAAGAGCCTCTCAGAACACTAAACCACTACAACAGCATGGTGCGGAAGACTACTCTCCCTCTCTCACAGAACAGAATGTAGCCAAGTATAAAAGGGTGTTACTTAAAGTTTACTCACAGTGAGTAAAAGCTTAAGTAGCACCCTTTTATACTTGGCTACACTGTTTTATCTACTACAGTGATGGTGAGATCAATGCATTTTATTTTTATTTGTTTTCCAGGGTAGAGCACTGATCTCCATGGATCTGTTTTAGAATTAGCTTAGGGGTGGTGTCTGGTTAAGTTATTTGGTCAAAGTCACACAGTTACACAATGGAAGCTGACAGAATCAAACCTTGCATACCTAGATCACAGAAAACAGCTTATTAACAACTGCTTAATCCTCTAAGCCAACTGCCAGACTGCATGCATAAATTGCTAATACCATTGTGGTTTGTCTTGCCATAATTTTCTCACAGAAGCTAATGAACACATACTGTAAAAAATGGAAAAGCAAAATAGCAAAATTTTTTTTTGCTGTTCTCTTGACATGCACACTAACACTTACAGTCAAGAATATACACTGACATTAAGAACAATAATATAACAACACTTTAATGTTTACATAAAAACATGTCAGCCTTTATATACTTCAAAAGAATGACTGTTCACATGCTATTTTACACATGCAGCTGATCTCTGAGCCTATAGCATGTAGCTTATATCAAACCTTTGTTTAAAGCATAGCTTGCAAAGAACTGATGACATGCTGGTATATGTTTTAAACCACTGTACCTTATATGACAATAGTACATCCTGAGAATCACAGAAATGCTTTAACTATATTATATTTTGTTTGTACTTTTGAAGTCTTATCAGTAATTTGAGATTTCTGAATGCAACTTCTGACATACCTTGACTTAATATATTTTTTCAATTTACTTATTCATACACGTTTTTTAATCTAGTCAAGAATCCAAACTGCAAAATGAGTCCTCCCAACAACTTATATTTCACACATAAACAAATATTTAGACTACTTTTGCACAGGAGAAAGCAAGGAAACTCTTTCATAACCAAGACATGCTGATATATATGTATTTCAGCATTATTTAGGAGAAACGTTGAAATTTTAAATGATGACAGTGTTGCACTGACAAATCCGGCAGCATTATCGCTACAACTTAAATTCTTTTAAAATCTTATAACCCTGACATTTTACTCTAATACCATTTAAAACTAAAGAAAATTTAACTTACCGACTGCACAAATTGCCTTTCATTTATACCTAGCCTCTGTACGAAGAGGACATCCATGCTACTGTGAGCAGTCTAAAAGAATTACTGCAAACATACATTTACACACTCATTTGAATAGTGGCTGGCTAACACCCAGTAGTATATATTTTGCACTTTTAATTTACCCTTGCATGGCTAACCATTCATATGTATCATCAATTGTTTTTTTCTGCTTTATTTTTAATTTTTTTCATACACATTTCTCTTTGGCAGAAGCAAACATGTTTACTCATGAGGAGTACTTTTACTATACCAATGTCAACAAAAAGATCCCAATGAATACTTCTACAGAAAGGTAGGGCAGCAATCTCTGTTGTTTTGGCAAAAAGGGAAGCAGGACCCTCACAGATATTGGGGAGGAAGGGGGTGCAGAACTCGCACTGGTGTTGGTTAGGAAATTTGAGCAGCACTCTTACTGGTGTTGGGGTAGGAAAGGTTGCAGAACTCTTACTGGTGGTTGGGAGGAAGGGCTGGCAGAACTGGTGTTGGGGTAGGAAGGGCGAAAAAGACTCTTAGTGGTGTTGGGGAAGGAAGGGCAAGCAGCACCCTTACTGAAGGTCCTGGTATTAATTCCCAGTGGCATTCCCAGATTGTGAGCTTTATCTCCTGTGGTGCAAGGTTTGATTCCCTCACAACTCATTTGCCTCCTGTGACCTTGAGAAAGTCAGTTAACCAGACATTCTTCCCAGGTTGCCCAGAAAAGGGACTTTGGATTATTATTATTATTATGTTAATTATATTAATAATAATACTAATAATACTACTACTAATACTACTACTACTACTACTAATAATAATAATTGTTCAGTGTGAGTGAAATGCATGTATCTAAAGTTTTATAAGTATTTAATAAATCATAAGAGAAAGAAAATATATTTCTATCAGTCAGGGTCAGTGTGCAGTGTAGAGGGAAATGTAAAACAAAATACAGGAGTGTTTAGTTATTAGAAAAGAACAAGAATTCAGTTTGCTGGCAGCAACTGTGGCCATTGCCATAATAAAAACAAAAATAGCTAGGGGCAGCTTGGCAAATGTCATTATCAACAAAGAAAGCTTTATAAGATAAACTATTATTTAAGGTGCAACAAGCAGTGAATGATGTACTAAACTGGACATTTCACAACAGAGGATGTGTGAAAATAACTTCAAGAAAAACATAGCTTTGAATTTCAGAAAAGCTAGAATGCCATAGTCAATCAAGGTGGTTACTTTAGTGCAACTGAACCTCTAGAACAGAACAAAACTCAGCTGATTAAACACTGAAGGACTGATGCCCTGAAGAGTACAATGGTCAGTAGGCCACTTACTTAGGTCAACTTGCATAGTGTAAATACAGGAAACCACTAACTGCAGGTATATTTCATCTTTATCATTAATGCTCGTTTTCTGTTTATAGGTTCATAGGCAGGTACTAGGCTATTGGCCCTAGGGCCTATATAAGCCTAGCCAAAGGTACCCTGGCTTTCGCCACCCAAGAAAATTATCTTCCTGTGCCACTGTCGAGCAGAGCCACAGAAGTGATCCCCGGGGTGAAGTTCCTGTCTCCCATCCAATCATCAATATTTTTCTTGAACAGTGCTAATGAGGAGCTTTGTTTGATAGATAGGTAGTTTGTTCCAGAGTATGGGAAGTCTCTGGGACAGGAATCTATCCCTCCAGCATGTTCTGTTTATTGTGGTGACGAGGTTTAGGTCTCTAGAGCGTGTAGCTCGTAGGGATTAGGATTTCTTTAAGTGGAGCATGTCTAAAAGCTTTGGGTTTGACATAGCTTTGTGTGTTGGGCAGAGATCGCCTCTGAGTAGGCAATATGCAACGGAGTAAAGCTGCAGTTTTTTGAGATGGTCAGCATAGGGCATCTCTTTGAGGCCGGTAATCCACTTTGTGAGGTATTTCTGTGGCCATTCCAATTGTTGTAGATGTCTTGTGAAGTACATACCAAAAGGGGCATTGTACTCTATAATGGGTCTAATGAGTGATGAGTAAAGAGGAACAATGACCTCTTTTTTCCTGGATGAAAAACCTTTTGTGATGAGGTGTGCCACATAGAAGGATTTCCTGACTACTGTGGCAATGTGATTATCAAAGGAGAGACTACTGTCCACCTGTGTCCCAAGGTCTCTTATCACATTTTTGGTGTTAAGTAGACTACCACCTATGTGGTAGTTCATGGGTACTGAGTTTTTACCAAAAGGAATGACAATGCACTTTTTGGCATTGAGCTTGAAGCCATGGCTTTGACACCAGGCATCTGTCTCAGCAAGGCCCTTTTGTAGGATGTCCACATCTTTTGGAGTTTTGATTATGGCTCCTAGTTTGCAGTCATCTGCCAACTTCATTAGCCAAAGACCTTCTGTGTTGGCCTGTACTTCAGAGAAGTAGATACTAAACAGGAGAGGACCCAGGACTGAACCCTGTGGTACTCCACATGTCACTGGTCTGAAGCTGGATTTGGAGTCTGCTACTTTCACAGTGTGGGTTCTGTCAGTGAGCCAGCTAGCAACCCATCTTGTGACATAGGGATTTATACCTAGTTTAGTGAGTTTATCTATAATTCCAGAGTGGGGGATGGTGTCAAAAGCCTTGGCAAGATCTAGATAGGCTGTGTGAACCACCTTACCCTCATCTACAGCTTTGGTGACTGCTTCAAAGAAGTCTATCAGGTTTAGGAGACATGATCTGCCTTTTACAAACCCGAACTGGGTGGGGTCCTGAGTTTGGAGATTACCAATGTCATTGTTTATAAGTTCCATGATGATACGCTCCATAGCTTTGCAGACCAGGCTCATTAGGCTAATTGGGCGGTAGTTTCCGGGGTCTGTGGTGGCTCCCCCTTTGTGGAGTGGGGTAACTGTCACTGTGTGCCATTCAGTGGGCACATAGCCTGAGGTGAGGCTATGATTGAACATGGTACTCAGGTGGGGTGCCAGTTCGTTCTGTAGTTCATGTAGAACACAACCTGGGATGTCGTCAGGTCCCATGGATGCTGTGTTTTTGGCTTTGGATAGTGTGTTTTTTACCTGTGCAGTCGTGATTATAGGAACTTTGCATTCTTCTGGTATAGAGATGGGCCCTTTAGGGGATGACAGAGGGGTAAAGTTAGCACTGAACCTATCTGCCAGGATGTTGGCAATATCCGTTGGTTCTGTATATTTAGTGCCATTGTGCTGTAACTCAGAGCAGATCTGAGTGTTGCCATTCAGATTCTTGACATAGCTATAGAATGCTTTGTGGTTGTCTTTAGAGTCAGTGGAGATTTTGTTTTCATAACTAGCTTTGGAGGATTTTATGAGGGATCTCAGCTTCTTACTGAAGCTGACCAGGGAGTTTCTCCAGTCATGAGATTTTACTCTTTTTTGCAACAGTTTCTTTCTTCTGTTGTAGAGTTTGTTTATGGCAGGGGACCACCAGCTTGGCTTCCTTTTTTGGGGGGATAGCATCTTGGTTCTGTTAGGGATTGCACGATCCATGCACTCATGTAAGTGCTTCTAAAGTGCATTTGTGTAGGATTCATCAGTCATACCTCTATTGTCCGTCAGCATGGGTGCCGTGAAGTTTACCACTTCTGTCTTAAGAAGCGTGAAGTTGGCTTTGGAGAAATATTTTACTGTGGTTTCCCTAATGGGGGGTGGGGGAGGGATGTGGATGTCTCGGGTGATTAGCTTAAGGTCGGATCTGACCAACGATGAACTGACCTCTGGTGTGGAGCACCGATTTCCCATGTTGGTAATAACCAGATCTAGGATATTGCTGCCCCTGGTGGGGGTGTGGATAAGTTGATCCATGGCATTGGAATTTATGAATTACAGAAAACGTTGAGCACAAGAGTTGGTACACTAGTAATTTTCCCAGTTAATGGTAAGGTAGTTTAAATTGCCCATTATTAGGGTGTTAGGTTGTACCCTAATATTTTCCAGTGTATTAAGAAATGAGGAGTGGGAATCCTGGGGCATGGTGGGGGATCTGTAGCAAGCTACAATTTGGATTGCGGTCTTGCCCAGAGTTAGTTGCACTTGGATAATCTTGGATGCATTATGCTGAGCAACTAGCCTGGAGGTGTGGATATCCTTAATGAATATGGACACGCCTCCGCCTTTAGTGTTTCGGTCCAGGTTAGGTGGCCGAAAGGTGTGGTATGAATTATAGCCTGGTAATGCAGGGGTACTCCCTGGAGCCTTGAACCAGGTCTCTGTCACTGCACAGATGTCGATGTTCTCCATTTTAAGGAGTGCCTCGAGAGAGTGCATTTTGAGGTTTAGACTTCTAGCATTGAGTAGCAATACCCTCAGATTCTTCTTGCCTGTACCTGTTAGGGTGGTGAATTTGTCATTTGAACCTTGCCTAAAAAAGGCACTATAGGGGTGGCTACTGCCTTAGCCAGTATCCGGAATCCCAGGGGCGACAGGTGCAGGCCATCTCTGGCAAAACATCGTGGCTTGTCGATCATGTCATCCCAGGCAGACAGATACTGGATCCCCTTAGAATGACACCAGAAGCTTAGCCAATTGTCGAAGTCAATCATTTTGTCCTTGTACTGTGGTATCATTCTGGGTGATGGCAGGATGCTACTCAGGGCTAGGGTCATACCTGCCTAGGCTACAAGATCGGACAGCTCCTCCATGTCCCTTTTCATGTAGTCCAAGGAGGTATGTCTCAGGTCATTCACACCAACATGGACAATGACAGAGTCATATTTGTACTTGTTGTGGAGTGACCTGAGTGCATGTGTTATGTGGTGGATCCTGGCACCCGACAGGCAGCTGACAGTAACTTTCTCCTTGTTTAGCCTGGTGAGTGGAACATCAGTGTGCCTGACTATAGAGTCACCTATGACTAGAGTGTTGGGTACGTTGTTATGCCTTATCGGCTGTGGTTGAGTGGCACACTGAGTTTGTGGGCTATGTGTCATTTGGGTTGTGTTGGGGGGTGGAGGTTGTTTGTGTTTCTGCTTTGGAGGTCCCTGTTGCTTGGGCAGGTTTTTACTGAGAGCCTCCACGAATGTAGGTGTGTGTTTTGTGTTTCTATGTGTGTGTTTTGGTGGTGTAGGTTTTGAGGGACTATGTGCTGAGTGTGGTGTGGTGCAAGTGTTTACCTTCTCCTCTTGACTGTCTATTCCAGTCTTGGGTGAAGAGAGCTTTGCTTCCAGTTTGGCTATACAAGTGCATCTCTCACAGGTTGTAGTGCTGGGTGGTAGGAGGAGAGGGTTGTCTGTGTACATGAGGCAATTACTGCATTGCCCCAAGATGCCCAGATTCATCAGGTAGACAGGAGAAAACACCGGGGGCTGACCCTTAGACATGCCTGGATAGGTGCTTATTTGTTAAGTACTAGAAACTGTTTTCCTCTAGACAGTGAGGAAAGTTGAGTGCTGTAGTAATTTGTAGCTTATTTAGTGCTTACAATAAGTTCTGAACAAGTGCTGAAACAAAAAACTGTCTAGTTCTAAGAAACAAAATTAAGCTAGAAGGCTTCCTTTCAACACAGAAAGGCTTGGGCCCTAGAAGCCTACAAATAGTCCTGGACACAGCAAATCTATATCCAGGCTAGACTACCCACAGGAAAGGCAGGAAACAAGCTTAGAAAATTTTTTTTTTTTTTAGTGGAAAGAGAGAAAGGAGTAGCAGAAACTAAGCTGATTGGCCTTCACTTACATATCTGTAATATGAAATGCTGATAAAAAAATGACATATGATGGATTTTCATACCTGTTGTGTGAGGCTGACCATGTCTTTGGAGTGGAAGGGAATGCACAGAATTTGTTGGTATGAGAGCACTAGGCAGTGTTTTACATGCATTCTGATCGGTGTCTGAATGTCAGCATAGCTGGGAGATAATGACCACTTGACATATAACAGTGTTTAACAGTAGTATGGGGTGAATGACAACTTAGGAGAACCAAGTAGTAATCCCAGATCCTCTGCACTGCAGAATATTAATAACACTGCCAGAGGTCATACCTGTGATCCTACCAATTTGATTAAGCTGTTAGAAGGGAGGAAAATGAGATGGTAGCTTATGTGTTACTTTTATTATAAAACAAAGAATAGAGTCTAGACAATGAGGCAGAGAAGAATGTGGGGGTGTAAGTGGTCTGTATAACAAAATACTGGTATATCTCTTAACTGTCTATGGTTTTGTAGAAAATCTCTGATTTTGCCTCATATGCTTGCCCTACTCTTCATAATATTTATATTGTATAATAGCATACTGAAGATTGCAGATAGTCAATATTATCAGATACTAGAGTTTCTATTATTTGAAAAATGTATGTTAATGTAAACCCAGCTGCTTTATTAATTTTTAAGTGACGTAGAGTAATATTTCATTTCATCCATGATTATGAGTCTTTACAACAAATTATTTTTTTACTTTGTCCATGTTTCTTTAGCAAAGGAGTTGAAAGTTATGCTGCTGGGTCAAGATGAGAAGAGACAGTCTGTAAATGCTTGACCTTCTATGCCCAAGCCTATATACCCCCCTTAAAATAACATGTCAGGTACATTTATGAAGCATGGCTGTGCTTAAAAAGGCCTAATGGGGTCATTAACCTGGTAATCATCAATAAACATATGAACCTATGGTGAGCGACACTCAGTGTGGTGCTATGCAGTGCTGTATTCGATAGATACAGACACTTTTCACTTTTAGATTCAATGATAAAAACTTCAGTTAACTTTACCAACGGTTTAAGCTATAATAATTGAAAAGTTAAGCAGCAGAACATAGTTGCACATCTGAAGCCAGTCATGCAGCCAGTCTAGACTACTTATGTTTTTTTTTATTTAATAAAATATTTTAATTCAAACAATTTACTTCATGTACTGTTTTATTTACTCTGAAATACTCTAATTCAGTAACTGGAACACTTGTATATTCTCTTATTCTCCCTTGATACACCTTGTACCCTGGGTCATAATAGAAGATATTCCAGGTTGTCCACCCTCTGTTGCCAGCCACATAGCAGTTGGTATACTCAGGCAATGTAAGAGTTGCCTGATGCTCACAGATGATGATCTTTAAGATAACTCACTTTCATCTACTTGTGAGAGATGCGAGTAGTTAGTCAAATTTATGACCAAACTCTCATAAGTAAACACATCATGTGGGCATCATTCACCTGTACTGCTCTGCTCATACTCATACTAAACTATCCTATGCTGAGGCTTTAAAAATATCCTTAGCCAAGCCACAGCACATTAGGTACAAGCCCCAGTATATACTAAGCACTGTAACACAGATTATTGGCAACACTTTTGAGAGCCACCAGGAAACAGCACCTCCTGGGCCAATTACATCCAAGCATTTATCAAACACAGACAGAACTTTACTAGTGATTGGTGATTCCAGAATTATTCACACTGATTCTGCACTGACAAGGCTGGACCAAAGCAGGGTGAAAGTGAGCTGTCTCATAGTACCCCAAGAATGAGATGTTACAAGACCTTGTAGGACCCATAAATCAGACAGAAAAGCTTAGGTTATGGTGGTCCATGTGTGGGTAAATGACCTGGTGCACAGAACTCTGAAGGATATGAAGATATGTCAGAGTTCTCCATGCATGTCACAAAAGCAGGTAAGAGCTTAGCTTTAAGTGCAATTCTTCTGTCATCAAAATTAATGATGATGTTTAAAGAAAGGATGACTGTCTTTAACAACTGGATAAACACCTATTATCATTTAGGCAATTCCAGTACATGTCAAAATGGGACTTTAAACATACACATCTGGTAAAAGTCTATAAACGCTTTAAAATTATTACTCACAATGTCAATAAGCTACGAGTTATGCAGGAAAGTTCTGCTCAAACCCTGACAAATGTGACACATTGGAAGTTCCCACCAAATCCAAGCCAATGGGGAGGTTTAAAAGCAAACCTGCATGGTAATCCTCTAACATTAATAAATTATGTAATAAAGGAATGCAAATCATAAAAGTATATAGAAGAACAAATAATCCCCAAACTAAGGAAAACGTTAAGCAGCTAGAAAATGAGCTAAACAGAGATATAAGAAAATGAAAGTATCCATTGAACTCAGGAAAGTCATGGAAACCAAAAACAACCACAAATCCTTCTTGTCAATAACTTTTTTTTTATCTATTCAGCTTTTCCCAGTTAGGGGTCATCACAGCTGAACTCTGGTCTGCTAATGATTGTCAGTAGATTTTTATGGCGCCGAGTTGCCAGCCTGATGCCCAACCTTCAGTGAAGGCACACCCATTCACGCATGTCTTTCGAACGCCACTTGACCGCGGGGAGGACATGCAGACTCCACAGAGAAGGCACTCCAGTCGAGAATCGAACAGGAGACCCTCTTGCTGTGAGGCAACAATGCTACTGCTGCACCACCGCGGCTCCTTCTTGTCAATAATAATAATAATGTCAGAAAATAAGGAATAACACTCCAAATTGCTCTGAGCCTATTTAAAATAGCATCAGCTACTCAGATCCAGTGGATACCATCAACATATTAGCTAATAAATTTATTGGTGACTTTACCCCTGAGACACCTATTTAAAACCCATATATCTTTGATGGAATCATGCTACCAATCATCAGAAGAGAGCACATGTTGGAGGTACTCACCAAAACAATGAATGTCAATCCACAGGGCTTGACCACATATCAGTTTGCCTAATTAATAACAGTAAGCAAGCATAGGCGGATCCAGTCCTCAGACTCTTCAACCTGAGCCTATCAACTGGCTTTCTCCCACATAGCTGTCATAATGCCACTCAACAAAGGTGGCCCCACCTCAGAATTACAGACATATAACCCTAACAAGTCTTATATGTAAAGCGACATAACATATCATAATGGACCTAATTAATTATGATATTTCAACCTACAGTAGTTTGGCTTTTTTAATGGGTAGATCCTGTCTAATGAATTTTGTAAACTTCCTCAAGAGGGTTACTAAGGCTGTTGACTGAGGACAAGGTGTCCACTTAGAATACCTCACACTCATCAAGGCATTCACTACCATACCACATGCAAATATGATAAACTAAGTGAACTCCAAACAGAGACATATGAATTAAGGTGGGTAGCTATCTGGCTTAGGGAAAGGACTCACAGTGTGAAAATAGGGGAAACATCCTCTCTGAACATGAAGGTGACTACTGGAGTCCTGTAGGGATCAGTTCTATGATCTCTGCTGTTTGGCATCTACTTCTCCAATTGTCAATTATCAAATGAGGATCACTTGTTAATAACATTGCTGAATAATTGCAAGCTAGGAATCAGCATCAAATCCTCCTCTGAAATACATGCACTCTAGCTGTGGCTTGTACTTGTCAATAGCTGGTAAACTAAAATTGGGCATAAGCTCAACATCTGGTAAATGTTCCTTGCTCTTACTTACAGCATAGATAACACGTCACTTTTAAAAGAAAATGCTGAGAGCGACCCGGGTACATGGATTGACAGCTCCCATATGTTTGACCATCACCTTTTAACAGTGGCTAGGAAATCCTTTTACCTTGCACAGTTCACAGCTAAAGGTATATCTTTCACATCTAAAGAAATTATCACCTTCTTGTAGTCACACTGACTAGAAACATCACTAAGTATAATACTTTCTTGAGATGTACTTTACTAAGCATATCAAGCAATTGGAGAAAATGATTAGGGGCTTAAAAGACTTTAACTATCAGGAAAAATTGGAGGCTTTGTTCATGTACTCATTTTCATATAGGCTCCTTAGGGGAGAGTTGTGCCTTGCTTACAGGACAATAAGAGATCCAGTAGTCCAAACATACCTCTCAACCTCTTAGAGCAAGAAATCTGGACAAAGCCATACATAAAAGTGTGACAAAGGCCCAAAAATAGGGACAATTTTTAAATATTGCTCTTACAAACTTAAAAAGTTGATAGAATAACAGGTTTTGCATTACCATGGATTTTCTGAAGGGTATGATGTTTAAAACTGAAATGACTGTCATTATTTTCTAACTTCAGTGACTGCCACTAATTTGCCAGAAAACAACAATTTTATGAAAAACGGACCAAAAATATGAGGCAAAAATCTGGACATTCTGCGAAAATCTGTACAGTTGAGAGGTATTAGTCCAAGAACTGTTATATCTCAATAAATCAAAGAGTCGAGCTAACACTAGAGGGCCAGAGTACTAAATCTACTTTAACAAAATAAATAAGACTAGGAAGAGGGATAGATTTGTCAAGCAGAGATTAACCTTTCTCTGGATCAAACTCCCTTTCCAAATTAAGCAGTGTGACACACATTCTGCCTTTAAAAAAGAGCTGGACAACTGGGTGGATAATCACAAATTCACCTCTGCTATCACTGGACTGGTTCTCAGTAAAAAGAAAGACAAAGCCTAAGGTTGGGTATTGGCAAGGCAGAAATGACTTCACAGCTTGGTAGCCTTGTATCCAATGCTGTCTTTATAGAGGTGAGTGCATTCCCTTACCAGGATGTCATTTATCTGGGCTTCATATATTACATGGAATAAACACAGTGTCTTATGAGAGACTGTGAAAATGTAAGTGGTTCCAAATGGAATGATGACTGAGTTATTGTATTAGAAGTTATCATGCAAAAAGGACAAAGGTAGTAATATTAAGTGAATAGATAAATAGATCATGCTGAATTGCATGGTTCTATTATTTCTGAAAATGTTTAAGCTGTACACTTGGGTCCAGACATTTGAATATGACATACAAAAGGATCTGAGCTACCCTCCTGGGATTTTTTTTTTGGTCTCATTAAACATTGTGATATATAAACACTTCTGCCTGGTTTCTTTCTTTTTACAGTTTTTGAAAAACATTTCAGCTTCTTGACCATAACCCATTTATTATATGTTTGAGACATGTCTGCTAAGAAATTCACCTCAATGAGTGATGATCAAGAGGTGAATCTTGGCATCCAATCTGAGAACACATAATATAGGGTTATGTATCCTCAACATGGACACATTATAAAGGGTTACCATTGGAGATCTAATCATAGGATTTTGTAGTTCATGGAGCATAAACTACTCTGTGTACTACCACTTGCACCAAAAAAAAAAAATGTAAATTGTTTTACCAGCTTTAAATGCCAGTAGAGTGTTTCAGCTACAACAGCAGTCAATGTCCTTAAGGGGTAATTTGCATATATCCCATGGTCCTCCACTACAGGATGCTTAAGGCATCGAACAGTGAAAAGTCTAGCTTAGCTGGTATTTTCTTGCAGTTTTTATTGAATGGTTTATCTGTGTTACCTTTTTACCCTTTGTTTCACACTAGAAAGGTGCATAACAGGTTTATTTTTTTCCTGATATTTCCTGATATAGGTGCATAAACACAGTGCTCCATGCAGCATATTTACTTATTCTTTGTTTTCCACGTTCACTTATACAATGACTAAATATCTGTACCAGCATATTTTACAACACATATTTTTTTCTTGGAATCATAAGACATAGCCAATATACTTATGCTTCTAACATGAAATATGTTTGCCTTCCTTTATTTATCCTATCATTTCAGAGTTGCAGTATCCGCCTGACTGCGCTGATTTTCAGCTACTCTATCTAGTCAAATTGAAACTGAAGGAAAAGAGTGTTTTGAAACAGATAATTTACCAAGTTTCCTAAGATTCATGCACTATTTTATTTTATTTTATTTTACATTTGTTGACCGGGATAGTCCGACTGGATGCATGTCCATTTTCAGCGGAGGCCCGGGGAGAAAAGCTCCAAGGGTAAGCAGATACAGCATTACATAATACCAGCATTACATATTACAAACAGACTATTTACAGTGATTACATAAGTAAGCAAGTTAAACAAGTTCCACAGGTTAGAGTTAAACCCGAGCGTAAGTCAGGATTAAATTAAATTACACAGTAAACTGGTTAACAGATTTTTACACATTCTAGAGAGAGTTAGCCAGGCTTGATACATTGACATAGCCAGTTTTTATGCTTATTTTATGCATATTTTATGCTTATTTTAAGCATATTTTATGCTGATGATAAGGGCATCTGGATTTCAAATTCATTGCACTCTTGCATTAGCTCTCCACATCAAAAAAATAACACATGGTAATTCACTGTCGGTTCAGTTATTTGCATTTGACACTAAATATCACCAAACTGAAACATTGCTGTTTTATACAGCTAAAGTTCTATGTCAAACAATCTGGTACTCCTTCAGTAGGGGGTACTTTAATTCTATGTAGGTTTTTTGTATCTAGGTTTCCATCTTAAAACACAACTTATCTCCTCCTCATAATTCAGATATCTACTACAATAAAGAACTTCCTAGCTACAATTAACACTATTGACAATACTAGAATACAACCTTCCACTCATGAATGCTTTCAAATCATGTTTCTGCTGGAAAGTCACCTCATGGAACACAGTTCATTTAATTGCTAGATCCTTGTCCACTCTGTCAGTTCAAGCCTTGTTTTAATAACTGCTTCCATGACCTCCAGCTCTCTGACTAGAAGAGGTTTGTTGTTCATTACAGAACTGTGCAATTGTCATTGCATTGTGGTCCGGTTGTTATAAAGTACCATTTCTAATGTATGCCTTTTGCCTATGTTATTACTTTTTTCCTGTAACTGAGTCACAGATGAAAGTGGACTATCAATAGTTGAACCTCAGCTACGGTAGCAGACATACTTCCAATTACCTGCTGATTTGAGAACTTTTAGTTATTGCAGCCATAAAAAAGAATGCACTGTTCATGCTAGGAAACACATCTATTAACTGTTTTAATGTCTTATGTACATTCTTATAGTTTTATCTGATATTTAGCCCTGCTTGTGCATTTTATATTTCAAAGCATTATTTTATTTTAATATTTGTTGATGAGGAAAGTCCAACTAGGACACAATTGATTTTCGGTGGAGACCCATGAAGAAACACTCTCGACACATCTTTGGAATGAGGGAGGGAATTGGAGCATGAAATTCTTGGAGGACATTTAGATTCTGCACAGAAGGCACCCTAGCCAAGAACCAAACCAGGAAACCTTTTGCTGTGAGGCGACAACATTAACCACTACACCACTGCACATTTCTTCTTCTTCTTCTGTCATCATATGGTGAACTTGTGCTGGCCACTAAACCAACTGTTTTTGAAGTGTTTTTTGCATTAAATAGAGTAATATCTTCTTCTTCATTATTATTTGATAGATAATGTATGGAATTGTCTGTTTTGGTTCATTCTGTACCACTACGCACTGTTTAGGTAGATGAATTAGTTTTCTGTTGTTAATCAAGTAAAATAAATGAAATGCAATGTTTATGAACTGATTTTCTACCTTATGGATTATGGTTTGAGTCCACAGTTGAAGACTATAAGAGATAACTGCAAACATGCCTGAGTGACAAAGACTGCTTTTATTGAACCATTTTGTTTTGTCTGATTTTTGTTACTTAACTGATTGTGTCTTACTCAGTATTTTTAGGTTTCAAAATACATTTATATGTTATTTTGTAACCAGCTTAGTTTTAAGTGTGGAACAAATTACAATTGAATGATTGCATTATATTGATAAAGCAGACCAACTAACTATATATCCCTCTGATATGGGAAATTTGACTGGGGGCAACTATCCTGCTAATTGTCAGGTAGATATTGTACTACTTCTCTCAGGTGCAGAGCTGCATGTGTCAAAACTGAGGACAGGCAGAAGGAGTTATTCTCTAATGAGTATATGCCATTTAATGGGGATGGATAGTATTTATGTGTTTATTGTAAGGAAAAAAAACTACATGCTAGCTTAGTTCTCAGAGTGAGATGTAAGCAATACCCTTGCGTCTAATGCATATATTGAAGGAATATATTAGCAATATACCAATAATACATTTATACACGATTGATATCAGATGTTTCATAAATGTTAGAGGCCTGCAGGGGACTAACAGGGTATGGGATAAACTTTAATGTAATACATACTTAAGAAAGAAGTCTGGAATGCAACTTTCTGTAACAAGTGACAAATAGCTAATTCACTCCAAACTGACCATTCCATTGTACCTATAGATTTTTTTGAAAATATCTTCAAGACTTTTTAATGGATATATCTTAATGCATAAGGAGGCTTGTTCAGAATTTGCCATTCCATGCTTGATAGCAAAAAACTCAGTGTTTATTCCTTGCTTTTTTTTGGGGGGGGGTCTGTACTTTCTGTCCCTTAAAAGTTCTAAATTCTCTTGTTTGCATTCTATGTGACAGACTACTAGTTTATGTAGGGCACTTGAAAGTGAACAGGAGTTTACAAATAAACATTAGGAACAGTTGTTAAACTTAACCACATGTAGCGATGAAGTGCTGTGTCTGAAAACCTGATTATGTGCTGATATGACAGACTGCTAGCGTAGTATTCTGTATGAAATGATCAGCTAGCATAAGAGAAAACATGTGAAGGTTAGAAAAGATGAAAAAAGGGATGGCAGACTTTCCAAAAGTGATATTTGATCCAAATTGTAATAGTGTCAATCGGCAAAGTGAATACATGACAGTTGGCATGAGTAAATCCTAGGTGTAGAATGAAGCACTGTATTTGGGTTTAAAACAATTTACAGAAAAAAAATGAAACATATTTCTGAAGCAGGACTGATAGCTGTGTGATTCCACCTGTAGATGATGCAAGGATTTTTGCAACATTAACATAGTAGGAGTGAAGAAGATTTGCTCAGGCCGCAAGTAGTGAAGAGCTGTGCTTCTATCAAGTCTGAATGATTTGAGACTGACATTTAAAAATGAATAACAAGAAGCCAAGGCAGGTATTTTATATGGAACAAAAGGTTGTCTGGTTCAGTGTGCAGATAGGAACAGTTAAATATTAGTACTGAATTGTTTTCATTGTGAGATTTCAGTCTAAACATTTGTTGGATTATTTTTGGGACCAGTGTCTTTTGCAAAAAATTCTAAAAAACAGCAAACCATACCTGGAAGAAGGTGATCAGAATTAGCTTTTAGAATTAATGTGTGCTACAGAAGGATATGGGCTTATGGGTTGCTTCAAATGTTGAACCAGTAAAGACATGTTTATTATTTATCTGCTTGTTAATTTGTATACAGATTAAAATGCTTATTCTTAAGCATTTTACATATTTAAAAGAAAACAATGCAGTGAATGTTCAAATTGTACAGCTGAGTTTAATAATTATAATACATTATAATACATCAAAATAATAAATTAAAATAGTTTATGTAATATATAATTGTAATTAATGTTAAATAAACTAAAACGTATTTGAAAATGTATCATTTTGGAGTAAAAATGCATACTTCTGCCAAATCCACAGCAAGCTCTACTAAAAAGATAATAATGCAGAAAGCAGCTGAAAGAAACCTCTGATTTGCACACCTAAATCTTACCAGATGTCTCCAACAAAGCCCACAGTGCCATCAGCAATTCATAATGTAATGCACTCAGTGGTCTAATAGGAATACTGTGTAAGTAGGACTCAGATTGTGCATGGTTTGGTAGATGAAATCATGAACCCAAAATATACACTGATCTGTAACTGGTAGTCAGTATGGAACTTGTATTGCAGGCATAATATACTACAGCATCTCTGTGGAGTGCCCGCCAATAGTCCAGTTGTTGAATTGTGCACCAGCTGCAAGCACACAAGCTTACCATTCAATTAATCAGGGTAGGCAGCATTGCAGTGGTTGAGGTAGAATAACACTACAGCATGAGCCACAATGCCAAGGTCTGATAAATATTTGATCAGGGCAATATTTTTTCACATGGAAATAAAATATTTTGTCTATCTGTGACACCTGAATCAGCTCACCACGAGGAACAATGAACAAATCATAAACACGGAGCAAACATTCTGATTACTTCCATATAAAATTAATGGAGACAGCAAAGGACAGTGGCACACACCAACATAGCTTTGGTTTTAGCTTGGTTTGAGTTTTAGATGATTGCAAGTCATCCACTGAATGACAAAATCCAGCTGATCTTCTATGGAGAAAAAAAATTTACACCTAAGTCTTAGAGAGAAGTGGAGAGAGATATGCTGGAAAATCATTAGCATAATCATGTTAAGAAACATCTCTCTGTCTCTCTGTAATGGCCTCCCTAAGCAGCAACATATGACAGTGAAATTAAAATCAAAAGCAGGCATTACAATACAACTCAGGCAGTAGCAATATGAAACCATTCACAGACAGCAAGACAACAGGTAACAGGCAGACAATTTAAGGATGGTGCCTAAAAACCTACAATGTACTTTCAGGTGCTTGATAAGGATTCTGTGCCAACATGTCATATTGCTCCCAGAGATCAAGAAGGAGCAAGATGGAAATAACACTGATCCCTCACCATCAGGAGGACATTAACCACTGAAATGAGAGTTGTCTGTGAATATATGCCTTGACCTAAACCTAGACTGACAGTGATGCAATAGTCCGTGTGATGTTAGATGTGAATACAGCTGCATATAGATCACTTTCTTGATCACTTTAGCAGTAAGGGTTTGACACTGGTCTATAACAGATAAATACAAAGTTGTTTTTTTTTGCAGATCTTGAAAATCAAAACATCTTTCAGTATAGATGGAAAAACGTCCCATACTCAGTTTGCAGAAGATATCTTAGAGAATAAGTGGATATTACAAACTGAGGCAAGCTCTTAACATCCTCAAAATGCCTGAATCCAATGAACAGCTGGTCAATCACACATCTGAAAAGATATCCATGAGCTTATCATGATCAATGAAATCAAACTCTTTCCAGCATAAGCATAAACCATTTTATCCAGATGATGCACAGTGTTGAATAGATATATCCTGAGTAAATTAGTGCATGATCTTGGCAATCTTGTTTACAAACCATAGTGCAGCTTATTCATACTCTGCTGAGGAAGACTTCCCAGGGTATATAGACAGCCTGGAATGCATAAGCAAGTGACCATTAGAAAGGGTAGAGCTAGGTAATTAGAAGCAACAGAGGAGTTGTCCACTACCTGTGAAGTGCCAACAGGGCAAGCAACCAGCTCGGTGATCACTAGTCGGTGAAGTTGAACTTCTCAGTCACTGTTATCCTTATGAAATAACTGCTGCTGCACTTTCTTGAAAGCTTCCTCACATTTCTATGACTGCGACACTGTTATCTATAGCTTTTGGGGTACAGGAGGCTTGCCTCTTTATAGTGAGGGCATAGGGGATCCACCCTGCAATAATTAGTTACATTTCATTTTTATCATTGGGTTGATTTACTGACCAGAGGTGCTCAGTCGACTCCTCAGCTAAGGTATAACTCCTTAAAAAATAGTAAAAGCAAAGCAGAGCTCTGTTTTGAGAAAAAAATAACATTTTTGCAAGAGATATCTGTTTGGTGCAGAAAAATGTGTTTTCCTATAAAAAGTGTGTCATCAAGATGCTGTAGCCAACCCATCTACATTCCAGCCTTCACCCAAGCCTTCACAAAAATCTTAATTCATGGTCAAACCATGGTCATGTTGAGTGATGGTTCTGGGGTATGAACTAGCTGGAGAAATCAGACCCAGAGTACTGGTAATGGCATTATACCTCTCATATTTCCAGATTTTTGTAGAATATTCAGATTTTTCCTTATATTTTGGTATTTTATGCATAAAATTTGTGATTTTCTGGCAAATCACTGTGGATCAAAGTCACTAAATTGTGACACACGTTTGAGTTTCAGACTTCTTATCCTTCAGAAAATGCATGCTAACACACCTTTCTAAGTTTATAAGAGCAATATTTAAAATCTGTCACTATTTTTTAGCCTTTGTCCTTGTATTGCTTTAGGCATTGTCTAAATTACTTGCGCTAAGAGGTTGAGAACTATGAAGCAGGTCATCATAAATTAATCTGGGTCGTCTGCACTGATCCATTCAAGTAACTCATCAAAAATTGAATGCAAAATTTAAAAATTTACAAATGTAAAATTGCTATACCTGATTATCTGTGTTTAGTGGAGCATGGCTGTGGAAGACCAAGCCTAAAATGCATAGGTAATGATATGGCTAAGAGAAAGGTGCCACTATCCAATCTCTGGTGTAAACACCAGGTTAGAAGACTAATTCCAAAGAAGGTGCAGATGTGTAGGGTGCAGTGAGAACGCTCTCAGTGAAGCTGACAATTAAACCAAGTAGCTCCATGGCAACTTCATAGGTGTAAACATTTACCAAAGCATTAAAATCCACCTAAGATCACCTGCTGAGTTGACCCATATAATAGGTCAATGAGGAAATCTGAAAACTCTTATAAAGTTCACCTAGGTAATCAGTTGGATAATACACAAGATAGAATCTGTAGTTTTCTCTTGCCCTAAGGAAATAATTAAAAGTGTTCCTCCAGCATTGACCTAAGACAGTTCCAAGCTTGACAATTAAAATGTATTATCCCACAGTGGTGGTGCTGCAGTAGCGTTGTTGCCTCACAGTAAGACGCTGTCCGGTTTGATTCTCAACTAGAGCGTCTTCTGCGTGGAGACATGCGTGAATGGGCATACCTTCGTTGAAGGTTGTGAATCAGGGCTGGTAACTCGGCACATAAAAATCATCTACTAATCATTAGCAGACTGGAGTTCCGCTGTTGCGACCCCTAACCGGGAAAAGCCAAAAGACACAACAACAACAACAACATCTCCTACAGCTGGACTTCCCTGTTTAAATATGAATAACATAATAACCAAGAGGACCGAATGCTTGAAGTCAAGGTCTAGTGCAATTGTTCAAAAAGATTACTGTAACAAATGTCAAGTTGACAATAAGGAGCAAATCAAACATAATATCCATCTTGTTTCTGATCTACCTAGGACTGGATAAAATATCCCTGAAGGTATGTTATGGAAACAGATTCTGCTTAGTGCCTGGAGGTGATAATCCAGTTTTCTGGATACTGTCAGAAGGCAGGGAATACTGAGTGAAGTGGCATTTCACCTTTGGTCTGTATAATTCTGATCTCATTGCAGACATTTATTTATTTTTATTTAACATTTGTTAACCAGGAAAGTCTGATTTGGAACAAAGCCAATTTTCAGCTGAGACCCTAGGAGAAATGCTCCAGATGCATGTCTTTGTAATGTGGGAGGAAACCAGAGCACCCAGAGGAAACCCACATGAACACAGACAGACTCCACACAGAAGGCACCCCAGCCAAGAATCGAACTGGAAAACCTCTTACTGTGAGGCAACAACGCTACCGCTGTACCATTGCACCATCTGACATCCAGTTAAGATTATCAAGAAAAGAGCTTGTTGTGACACCAGCCCTATGACTACTTCTAATCCTGACCTTTATTATACTTTAGAGAAACACTAATTAGGAAAGCAAATGATATGGCAGACATACAGCAGAAGGTGCCCATGACAGGAGAATCATTTGTAAGTGCAAATAAAATAGACACCTGAGCCCAAAAGATGAAACCCAAACAGATAGAAAACTATTAGTAAGAGCTAAACAGCAACTAATGTACTAAACTTCATAAAATAGTGATTAATCTGAAATTTGCTTGCTGCATAGGTAGTAAAACAGGTAGAGAATAGAGCTACCATTATATGAAATAATTAACTCTAAAATGAAAAGAAAATATACAAAACAAATATATATAAATAATTTCCAGTTAACATCATCGCTTTAACAGAAAGTAGTGTCACTAGTATTCAGTACCAGTAGTTGTCAGTGGAAAACACTCGTATCAGTAATGCAGCAACTCTGATCAGCATGCAGCTTGTATTGTTTTCAGAAAGAGCACTGATTACCAGGCATCCTGAGCATATAATTACAGTAATCTCCCACTAATAGATAGCCAAAACAATAGTTTGGCCATATTCAAAAATGAAAAAAAGAAAAAAAAATCTTCACAGAAAATGAAAACTGGAACACTAGCTCAATGCTAGAAGTCAAAACCTCAAAATGCACTCTCTCAAACTTATGGGTCTGTAATTTCCTGAGACAGTAGACGGACCCCAGAGTGGCTTGTTGTGTCCTCCACTCTATTGGGACAAAGCCAGTCCAGCTGTTGTGGTTAAATAGAGATCCTAACGGGCCTGATAAGTTCTTATTTAAGCTGTTTATGAGGCAACCTGTTATATCATCAGGCCCCATTGAAGCCGAGTGTTTAGATTTAGAGAGCACAGTGGCAACCTGTTCTTTGATGATAATTGTTGGTGGCGTGGTGGAGGGTATTTCTTGGGGGAGAACTGGGAGTGATGGGGAGGTGGAATTTGAGCTGAATTTCTCACCCATCAGATTTGCTATATCTTCCTGCTGAGTATAGGCTACGCCATCTACAACTAATTTGAAACATTGTTGGGTGCTAGCCTTAAGATTATAGACATAACTGAAAAATGACTTGTGGTTATCCTTAGCTTTAGAGGCTATTTTTACCTCAAAGTCTGCTTTCAGAGACTTGACTATTTCCCCGATTTGCTTGTTTAGACAAATGAGAGACATTTTGATCTGTTGTGCACATTACCTTTTACTTTTCAATAAGATTTTCTTTCTTTTGTTGTAGAACCTATTGATACCAGGGTAATACAAGGTTGGCTTATTTTTGTGGTTTGACCTGGGTTTATTTTGGTCTGGTACCGTCGTTTGTATGCAATTGTTTATATGGTCATATAGGGCTTTTGTGTATGCCTCTGTATAGGTTTCTGTATTTTCTAGATTTTGGAGAGCTTGGAAACTAGCTATGCTGTCACTTAATAAGGGTAATTTACCTTAGAGAAGTTCTTAAAGTTTTTGGGGTTAGGTGTGGGGACCAATTTTACCTTTATTTCAAGGGAGACTGGTTTGTGATCTGATCTTACCAGTGAGAACATCATATGGGGGAGCGGGTGTGCAGCACTCTCCTGTATTTATGACTACTAGATCTAAAATATTTGTTCCACTAGTGGGAGTGCAGACTAGCTGCTCCAGGGCACTTGAATTTGCAAAGTTAATAAATCTTTGGGCCTGCATGTTAATGGTCATGTATGCCTTCCAATTAATGGATTAGTAGTTAAAATCACTCATTAGTATGGTACTGGGCTGGATGGTGAGCGATTTTAGTAATTTCAGGTATGATGTATGGGTTTTCTTGCTCATAGTGAGGGACCTGTAGATAGTAAGAATATGGTAATGGATTTTTCCCATGGTTGGTTGGACATGGAATAGTTCAAGTATGTCATATTGTTTGACCAGCCTTGAGGTGTGCATATCCATTATGTAGATAGAAGACCCTCTGCCTTTTGCTCTTTCATGTTCAGTGGATGATCAGAATGTGCATTGCTAGAGTGCTTTCCATGGCTTTGAACCATGTTTCTGATAGATATTATATAAAGTAAAATATTATCCCCAAAGCAATAATGTAAAAGAAATGTTTGCTTTTACTGCAAAGTTTGAAATAATGCAAAAGAAAAAGTTTGCTTTTAATACGCGGTTTGAAATAATGAAAGAAGAAATGCTTTCTTTCTAAACTGCAGAACTGTAACATGCAAGGCTTGAACTGCAAAGTTAAACATAGATATGGAAAGTACAATGTGCTTAGCACAGCAGCTAACTATCTATCAGTCAGACACCTGTTAGAGCGATTTCGTAGAAAAATATAAAACATGTCTAGTTTAGCTTGTTTGTGAAAACATGTGGTGTGGGCTTAAACGGTCACAGTAAATGGCATCCTGTTATGACAAACTGGAGCATACAAAGAAGGAAGCTGTTAAAGACATTTGATATTTTAAAAGGAAATAACAAGGGCCTTTTGTGAGTCTCCAGGTACAGAAATGAAAGAAATAAAATACAGATACATCAACTGATGTGAAGATGACATGGAACAGAAATCAGACATGCAAACCACAAAGACACTAAAAACAACACCTGCTGCTGTCTAAAAGTGTGTATAAGCTGGATACTGGTTGCTCTTCTTTAGATCCGTCTTGATCAAGGGTACATTGATCCTAGGCACGACATAGTTCATGAGAAGCAAAAACTTCTTTCTAGCTGTGTTATAATAGAACTGAAATAACTTGCTTGTGTTCTGCTTTTAACTGCATATTAAAACTTCAAAAGACACCACAGCTCTGTCTCTAGTGAGTCAGGCAGAAATTAGAACTGATCAGTTAAGGACTCATAAGTAAGATAGAAGAACTGAGAGGGTGTAGCTAGGCACTAAACCTTGTATTTAAAGGGTAAAATAAAACATTTCAGAGCTTTATTGGAAAGGCTCACCCAGACTCTGCTACACTTTGCTGTGAGGGAAAGGTTGGTTTGCTTTTTATTTGTTGTATTTTGTATTAGTTTATTGTCTTTCATATTTTGAGTGCTGTGATGTATCTTCTTTACCTTGTGTTTTGCTTGTGTTCTGCTTTTAACTGCATATTAAAACTTCAAAAGACACCAAAGCTCTGTCTCTTGTGAGTCAGGCAGAAATCCCCCCCCCCACACTCTGTCACTGTGGTGTCACTGATGTGTTCTTAAATACCACTGTCTTTCTAGTTGCCTGCTTCTTATGTTAATTTGACCATATATCTCATTTCCTCTCTGCTTTCACTGGCTTGTGTAAGTAAGCACAAAATTATCATTTTGTGAAATCACTCCCCTTCAACTATTTAAATTTATTGGCCATTCTACTGTATTCCATAGTACTGGAATACAAAAGTGATCATCCCCTTTCAATCTATCTTGCTGTTTTAAAAATAGTGACTCTCCATTAAAACTTAACATTTAGACAGGTAAAACTTAAGTTACCTACTTTCGCATCTAAATTCTGTAGTGCACACCGCAGTGTTTAGGATAAACCATTTTTTTCATCATACCTTTAATCATCCTTGTGACTAGCACTTGCTCTAATACCGGCTGGAAAGCACTAGGAAGCCTTAAACTGATACAAACACTCAACTCTCCTTATTAATAAGGAGAAATTAATCATACGCACTAAACAGCCTATAATTGCAAAGTACCTTGCTAAGGTAAGGGAAAACAGCTCCTGTACTTTTCAAAAAAGCACCAAACCAGGCATGTCCAAGGGTCAGCTTCCATTGATTTCTCCTGTCCACCTGGTGTATCTGGGCATACTGGGGCAATGCAGCAATTGCCTCATGTACACAGACAATCCTCTCCTCCTACCACCCAACACTACAACCTGTGAGAGATGCACTTACATAACCAAACTGGAAGCAAAGCTCTCTCCACCCAAGATTTTGCTAGACATTCAAGAGGAAAAGGTTAACACCCACACTACACTTCAAACAACACATAGCCCTTCTAAACTCACACCACCAACACCCACACATAGCAACACTAAATCCACATATGCGGAGGCCCTTAACTGTAACCTGCCCAAGTAACAAGGACCTTCGAAGCTGAAACGCAAACAAACACCAATCACAACCAAAGTGTCACATAGCACACAACACCAGTGTGCCACCGAGCAACAGCCCCTAAAGCAAGACACCGTACCTAACACTTTAGTCATAGGTGAGTCTACAGTCAGGCATACTGATGTCCCACTCACCAGGCTGAACAAGGAGAAAATTACATTGAGCTGCCTTTCGGGTGCCAGGACCACCACATAACTCATGCACTCAAGTCACTCCACAACAAGTACAAATATGACTCTGTTGGGAAGGTGGCCCAATGGTTAAGGTATTTGCCTTACAAACACAAGGTGCAGGGTTTGAGTCTCACAAGGGGTAATTGGCTAGGCTTAAAATTGCTCACAAGGGCAGTTAGCTTAGTACTAACCTATGAGCCTATGTTGGAGTGAATGACTTGAGATCTCCCTGGACTACATGAAAAGAGACATGGGAGAGCTCTCAGATCATGTGGCCCAGGCAGGTATGACCCAAGCCCTGAGTAGCATCCTACCTTCGCCCAGAATGATACCACAACATAAGGACAAAATTATTGACTTCAACAATTGGCTAAGCTTCTGGTGTCATTCAAAGGGGATCCAGTATCTGTCTGCCTGGGACAACATGATCGACAGACCACGATGCTTTGCCAGAGATGGACTGCACCTGTTGCCCCTGGGATTCAGGTTATTGTCTAAGGCTCTTGTCACCCCATAGTGCCTTTTTTAGGCAAAGGTCAAAGGACAAAACCACCACCATAACAGGTACAAGCATGCAAAATCTGAAGGTAATGCTACTCAATGCTAGAAGTCTAAACCTCAAAATGCACTCTCTTGTCGCACTCCTAAAAATGGAGAACATCGATATCTGTGCAGTAACTGAGCCCTGGTTCAAGCCTCCAGAGAGCACCCCTGCAATACCAGGCTACAACTCTTACCACACGTTTTGGCCACCAAACCAGGATCGAACCACTAAAGGTGGAGGAGTGTCCATATTCACCACGGATATTCACACCACCAGGTTAGTTGCCAAACACAATGCGCCTGAAATTCTCCAAGTGCAACTAACACTAGGTAAGAATGCAATCCAAACTGTAGCTTGCTACAGATCCTCCACCATGCCCCAAGATTCTCACTACACCTTTCTAAACATACTGGAAAATATTAATATACAACCAAACACCCTAATACTGGGTGATTTCAACTACCCTGAAATTAACTAGAAAACTACTCATGTACCAACACCTTTGCCCAACGGTTCTTGGAATTCATAAATTCCAGTGCCCTGGATCAACTAATCCATGGTCCTACCAGGGGCTCTAATATCCTAGACCTGGTCATTACCAACATGGGAAATCGATGCTCCACACCTATGGTCACCCCCTCCTTGGTCGGGTCAGACCATAAGCTAATCACCCTTAACATCCACATCCCACACCCCAGTAAGGAAACTTCCATAAAAAATTTCTCCAAAGCCAACTTCATGCTACTCAAGTCAGAAGTTCCAAACTTCATGACACCCATGCAGATGGGAACTGAAAGTTTGACTGCTGAGTCCTACACTAAGGCACTGTACGAGCACATCCACTCATGCATGAATCGTGCTATCCCAAATAGAACCCACATGCTCTCCTCCAAAAAAAGGAAGCCAATCTGGTGGTCCCCTACCATAAACAAACTTTACTACAAAAGGAAGAGACTGTTGTGGAAAAAAGGCAAATCCCAGGATGCAAAAAACTCCCTTACCAGCCTCAGAAAGAAGCTGAGATCGCTCATAAAATTCTCCAAAGCTAGTTACGAAAATAAAATTGCCAAAGATTCCAAAGACAACCACAAGGCATTCAATAACTATGTCAAGAATCTAAATGGCAATGCTCAGATCTGCTCTGAGCTACAACAGAATGGCATTAAATGTACTGATCCCAAGAATATTGCCAATATCCTGGCAGATCGATTCAGTGCCAACTTCACCACCCTCTCACCCCCTAAATGGCCCATCTCAATACCGGATGATTGCCAAATTCCAGTAATAATGGCCACACAGGTAAAAAACGCACTCTCTAAAGCTAAGAATACAGCATCCATGGGACCAGATGACATCCCGCGCTGTGTACTACATAAATTACAAAATGAATTGGCATCTCACTTAAGTGTCATGTTTAATCATACCCTCACCTCAGGCTTCATGCCCACTGAGTGGCGCACAGCTACATTTATCCCACTCCACAAGGGGGGACCCACCTTGGATCCCGGGAACTACCGCCCCATCAGTCTGACGAGTCTGATCTGCAAGGCCATGGAACGTATTATCATGGAACTTATAAAAAAAGACATTGGCAACTTTAAAACACTGGACCCCACCAAGTTTGGGTTTGTGAAGGGCTGATCTTGTCTCCTGAACCAGACTGACTTCTTTGAATCAGTCTCCAGAGCCATGGACGAGGGTAAGGCAGTCCACACAGTCTATCTGGACCTCACCAAGGCCTTTGACACCATCCCCCACTTTGGAATTATAGATAAACTTACTAAGCTGGGCATTAATCCCTACATCACTCGATGGGTTGCCAACTGGATTACTGACACAACCCACACTGTAAAAGTAGCTGACTCCAAATCCAGCTCCAGACAAGTCACAAGTGGAGTACCTCAAGGCTCAGTCCTGGGACCTCTCTTGTTTGGCATCTACTTCTCTGAAGTAAAGGCCAACACTAAAGGACTCTGGCTAACAAAGTTTGCAGATGACTGTAAACTGGGAGCCATTACTGAATCCCCAAATGATGTGGATACTCTACAAAAGGGCCTTACAGAAACAGATGCTTGGTGCCAGAGCCATGGGCTCAAGCTCAATGCCAAGAACTGTATAGTTATCCCCTTTGGGAAAAAAACATGCACCAGTGAATTACCACATAGGTGGCAGTTCACTAAACACCAAAAGTGTGATAAGAGACTTAGGGACACAGGTGGACAGTGGTCTCACCTTCAATAACCACATCGCCACAACAGTCAGGAAATCCTTCTATGTGGCACACCTCATCACTAAGGTCTTTTCATCCAGAAAAAAGGAGGTCATTGTCCCACTGTACTCATCCCTCATTAGACCCATTATAGAATACAATGCCCCATTTGGTATGTACCTGTCAAGACATCTGCAACAACTGGAAAGGCCGCAGAAATACCTCACTAAAAGAATCACAGGTCTAAAGCAGAGGCCCTATGCTGACCACCTTAAAAACCTCCAGCTATACTCTGTCGCATATCGTGTACTCCGAGGCACTCTCTGCTTAACATACAAGGCCATGTCAAACACAGAGCTGTTGGACATGCTACACTTAAAGAAATCCCAATCCCTCAGAGCTACATGCTTCAGGGATCTAAACCTTGTCATCACAATAAACCAAACATACTGGAGGGATAGGTTCCTGACCCAGAGACTCCCCAAACTCTGGAATAGACTGCCCATACATGTCAAGCAGAGCACCTCTTTGGCCCTCTTCAAAAGGAACCTTGATGATTGGATGGGAGAAAGGAACTTCACCCCGGGGATCACATCAGTCGCCCTGCTAGACAGGGGTCCAGGGAAGTAAATAGTGTGGGAAGAAATAGCCAGGGAATTGTTATGGCTAGGCTTGCATAGGCCCTAGGGCCATTAGCCTAGTACCAACCTATGAACTACTTGCAATATATGTTATTGTAATAAACTATAATGGATACAGTAGCACGCTGTGAGTCTGGTCACTTTCCATTTTACATAATGTAACAGTTGCAGTAACTGCACAGATGTTATCAGTCTTCAGGGTTAGGAGAGCTTCCAGGCAGTGCACTTTCTTGTTGAGACTGCTAGCATTGAGCACTAACATCTTTAGCCTGCCCTGAATGGCTTTTGTTATGTTGGAAGGTTTGTCTGTTTGGCAATGCCTGAAAAAGTTACTGTAGGGGTGGATGATGTTTTGGCCAATATGCAAAAGCCTAGAGGTGACAGGTGAAGACTATCCCTGGCAAAGCAGAGTGGCCAGTCAACCATGTCTTCCCAAGCTGACAAGTATTGGACCCCTTTAGAATGACACCAGTACCTAAGCTAATTGTAAAAGTCAATCCTTTTCTGCTGGTACTGTGGCATCAGCCTTGGAGATAGTAGAATACTGTTCAATGCTAGGCTCACACCTGCCTGTGACATATATTCTGAGACCTTCATCATGGCTCTCTTCATATAGTCCAAGGAGGTAAATCTCAGGTCATTCAACCCCATATGGACTATGACCAAGCCATACTGGTACTTAGGGGTAAGTGACCTGAGTGCTTGCATGATCTGGTGAATCCTGGCTCATGATAGGCAATTAACTGTAACCTTCCCTTTATCCAGCCTGTTAAGAGGGACATCAGTGTGTCCCACAATGGAGTCTCCTATGACCACGATATTGGGTTTTGGAGTGTTTTGTCTAATGGACTTGGTATGTGAGACACAATGAGATGTGGCTTTATATGCTGTGATGGGAATCGTCTTGCTTGTGTACATGCAGAGTTTCTGAGGACTGCTCCTGAGAGGCCTTGGATGTTTGGGTAAGTTACATGTGAGCACCTCTGCAAATGTGATTCTTTGTGTGTGGTCCTTTGCAGGTGTGGCAAATAATATGTGGGAGTAGCTATCAACCTGTTTGTTGCTTTTTGTGTCTGTATGTGAGAGTCTAGCCTCCAGTGTCAATTTGTAACCACATTTCTCACATACTGTATTTGTCTGTTTGCGAATTAAGTGGTTGCCTGTGTACATAAGGCAATTGTTACATTGTCTTAGGATTCCCAAGTCCAAAAAGCTGAATGCAGAGATAGCAGAAAAGTGTCCATCCATGGTTCCAGGTCCTAATGTGTACTTGAAAGGATAGGAATGGGGGGGTGCTTGTAATTGGATAAGGGAAGGGTGCTTACTTCGTGTAATTTGCAACTAACCTAATCAGCTGTGCTGTCCAGTGCCAAATCAAATGCTCTCTGAGCAGCGATAGTCCTGAGTTCTGTAATAAGGTAAACAGCACAGTAAACTTTCACAGTATAATGAAAATAAGCAATATTTCCAGAAGTTTGTGTCTGTATAGGGCACTGGCACAGCAAAGAGCTCTGTGCACATGTGTCAAATTTATAGCAGCACTGAAAATACAGAATACTGAGAAATGAGCCCTCTGGGCATTAAAACATCTACACTTAGACCCAATTTGTGTGGTTTCTAACTCAGTAGACCAGGTAAACACTTACTACCACTAGATGAATAATCTCAGTCCTGCTAATGTAAAAGCACAGTAAAAGAGTGTCCAGAGTGAAATGCTACCACAAACAAACTTAAAGATACAGATACAGCAGTGTACTTTAAACAGCTTATGAAAGTGAGCTTTTTCTATAAAAAATACTTTGCTTTGTAGAAAGGAGCCAAGAGCCACTCAACTGCACTGCACAGAATTTATAAAGGCACTAACAACAAGGGAAGCTGATTAATAAGCCTTCAAGCCAATAAAACAGATACATTCAGGAATCTGTACTGTATTTAACTAACCTATACAGACCAGGCTATCACTCACTACCACTAGATGGAAAATCCACAGTCCTATATATGTAAAAACACAGAACAGAGCTTGCTAGAGTGTAAAATACACTACTGTATCCAACAGCTATCTAGATAATGAATTTGGGGCAAATAATTCAGACAATGAGAGGCAAAGTGCCCTTTTTTCTATCAGAATAAGCACAAGGAAAGGCAAATAAAGAATTCAAGAAATAAACAGTAGTGTCGAAAGGGAGGAGCTTATAAAGCTCAGTTGACAGTAAGGATGGGCAGCTTAAATCACCAATATTAAAAAGCAGATCAAGATTATTGGGAGGGTAGGTGACCAGCAGAGTCACCAACAATGTTTGTAGTTTATTAGGAAAGACAATGACACAGAAATTCCCTGTGCATTTAAGTATCACTCAAAAAACAAATTAACCAATAGAATAAAATGTGAATTGTGCAGCCTAGCTAATTTAAGTGTCTATCTGCCACATAGAACAAAAACATAAAGCCAAGCAGATTTCTTAAAATAGAAAACAAAATGGAGCAAGTAAAACAGAAAGCAGCTCTATCAGTTTAAGCAACTCCCAGACAAAAAGAAAATATAGATTTACTTTCTACATCCATCAGGGATTCACCAACAGTGCTTTTAGCTTTTGCAGGTCTTGAGTTTTATCAGAAAAAGGCAAAGACACAGCAATTCTCTATTCACAACTTCCCCCATTATATACTATAGCCATGCTTCAGCAGCTGTTCCTGGAACCCCAAATCTCCTGTGGCATGTTCTTCACAATTTTTCTATTGTACATAGTGGCTCCCTATCTGACAAAAGTAGATGGTGCAATACAGTGCCAATGGCCAGTGTTCCCAGTGGCACATAAATAACAGCATCTCCCTCGGGATGACTAACATCCATTACAGTATTTGTTGCTCTTGTAAGGTACTTTACCAGAGAGGTCTCCTTCCTTTCCTCTGTGAAGTTGTAAGTCTACAGAACATTTACTTAAATTCCTCTAATCCACAGTTTCATGGTAATGAATCATGTTGCCCAAAATAGCATTGTTGCTTTGTAACGCACTACCAAAGGTCAGTTAGCATGGTAGTTATGCTAATGAAGCTACTTAATGCCGTTATTTCTGAATCACTTCCATAGTGCATTGTGGTTCCCAAACATGTTGTCAGTAGTTGTGCATGCGATTGTGATCACAAAACATGAGGCCAGTATGCTTATGCATACAGCATGTGCATGCTTATAGTGCTACATGCAGTGCTATAGCAATAGCAATTCTTAGCCTCACAATGCAGCACTAGAGACATACAATACTGCCATAGTTCAGCTGTACATTGTGTGACATGTGATCTTCAAATGTGCATTCATGTATACATGGCTACCATTTTGTTTGATGAGTTGACTGGAGCAACTACCAATAACTACTTCAGGCATTGTAGAATGTAGGGCACTAATGTACTGTGTGAATGAGAGAGAGAGAGAGAGAGAGAGAGAGAGAAAGAGAGAGCAAGATTAGCTTGTTCTTCTTGCATAAGAACTTTGATGAGCTCCTGGTGTAGCGATAGGTTGATGCCTGGCTTGAGCTTGCCAGGACCATGAATGATACTAATGGCATCACCCACTATTGTGAGCAGTAGTGGCATTAGTACATATGAGGTGGCACTACATTGTCCAGTTTCATCAGTAGGAGGAAGACAGAGCTAGACATAAACTGTGAGCATGTGTGCACTGTTGTCTTCTGCTATCTTACCTGTATAACATATATGCTTAGGAATGTATGGTATATACTTTTTTTTCATCGAGTCAAAAGGTGACAGGTTAACATGAATGGAAGCAGGAACAACTCTTCTGACAGTGGAGTGCTTATGAAGTTCATACTAGTCAACTGTACACCCGCCACTATGCTTGCAGCTTAATTTTGTAATTATTTTCTATTATGTTGTCCTTCTGCATGTCTTGTTGTAGAAGAGGGAGGAAATGAGACCATGCCTAGTTTACATTTTGCTGGACAGTGCCTGTGATGCTGGGTCATTGGTGACCACTATGGCTGTCTCTCAACAGGAGAACAGTGGTTCCCTTGTTGGAAGAAACCTAGAGGGGTGTCTGGTTCCCCATGGCTGCATCACAAAAGGGGGTGAAGAGTTTTCTTCTCAATGTGGTCTAGAGGGACTTGGCCTTGTCTCCCAGTGTCATTCTTGGTGGTTAATGGCTATGTAGGGGCAGTGTAACCTGAATGTCGGCATTAGTAACATTGAGCTCCTTCTGGAATGGCTCCTGGAATCATGTGACTGGCATTATAGGATCAATTAACTCATAATATTTGTAACTTAGGGTGACTGATACCTGGGTATGTCTTCTTCTGACATATTCTGACATAAAACCATACTAGGACCCTAGCCTATCATAATACTGGTGATTTCTCTCCCTTGAATCAGTTTTCATCCCTTGCTTACTGTCCAGCCCCCTCATTACCACTTCTCCATCAACTACAAATCTGTGTCCATCTATGCTCATCCAGTGTGCTTCCAGCATGTATGTACACTCATCCTCTCTGTTTGAGTCCGTGTTTAATATTTGTTTGTCTGCACTGCTGCTTGCCTTTCTTCCTATACCCCATCTAAAGCCATCCCCACTATCTTCCTCTTCTAACTTTATTTTCTATATAGTACAAAAAGGGATCTTTACCTGGAGTGAGAAATACCCTTCTTTCCCTCACCTTTCATAACTTATAGTCATCCTTGTATATTCTTCATTACATACCATTTCCCCTTTCCTGTTTTCCTGTCTAACCTCTTTCCTCCCCATTTGTATGATGAATAGGTTTGCCAGTTTGTTGTGCCCAAAACAGGGGTCTGTCTACTCACTGCTACACTGCCAATCCTTTGCTGCATAAGCACAAAATACAGCTGGGTGGTGCTATGTTGTACATGTGACTATGCACTGATGGGGCTATGCTAGCCTTTGTTGTGCTCCCAGTCAGCATCATTTATATCCCCTATTGCAGATCTGCTCCAGGAGTGGAGCAGCAATTCTACTTCTTCTATTAGCGCTATGGCTTTCTTTAATTATGTGGTCCTTTGCATGAACTGCTGATGCTGTTCATTGATGAAGATGTCTGATTAGCTGTGTGGCCATTTGTTTGGTCGCATCTGTGAAAATGAATGCTCCCCTACATTCAGTCAGTTCATAACAATTCATGTCATACTTTTCTGAATATTTAGTTGTGAAAAGCATAACTCATATGTATATATATATATATATATATATATATATATATATATATATATATATATAGTTTCACTTCATAAATGCGAATTGCTGAAATATCGAATTTCAGCAATTTTTGTCCATGAAGCCAAAACCTCTAAATAACGAACGTACATAATCGCGAATAGGACTATGTCAAATTCACGCTTTTGCATTTTCGTTATGGTATGGAAGTGTTCGGCTGAGATGCTGTCTGCAGTTTAAGGTGAGCGAGAGTGCGTGAGTGCTTTTGTAACTTGTACGAGTGGGTTAGGGTAGGGAGGTGGAGGTATGAGTGTGTGCATTGGCTGTGTGTGATTTTTTTTTTTTTTTGTGCGATCTCGGAGTTAGTATATATAAGTAGGGTGGGTGTGGGGGTGCAGGGGGGCTTAGCCCCCTGCATAGGTGTAGTGTAAGTGTGTGTCTGTGTTGTGTTGTGTTGTTTTTCAGTGTTTTGTGGTGTGGGTGTTATGGTTTGTGCATTGTGTGCTGTATGGTGTGTGTTCAATGTTGTGATTTTGTGGTTGTGAGGTGTCGGTATTTTAATGATTTCGACTTTATACTGTCGAAATGCTGAAATTTGATATTTCAGCATTTCGGTAATATGAAGTGAAACCATATATGTATATATGTGTGTGTGTATATATATATATATATATATATATATATATATATATATATATGTGTGTGTGTGTGTGTGTGTGTGTGTGTGTGTGTCTATACATATATATATATATATATATATATATATATATATATATATATATATATATATATAAATATATATGTCTGTGCGTATGTGTGTATGTGTATATATGGGTCCACTTTGAAACCTCGAAAGCTCAAAATCTCGAAATTCAAAATACTGAGTCCAAAATCTTGAAAGTTCAAAATACTGAATCTCAGAATATCGAAAAAACACAGTACACCAACACTTACTATATTCCATCACAACTACTTAGAGAAACATATTCCTATTCTCCAATGATAAGCAGGGGGGAAATCTCCCCTGCTCCCCCCATGAGGGGGGCTGCGTCCAACCTCACCCCCTGCTACTTAAATATATCAAATGCGAGATCGCACTCCACAGAAGAAAATGGCAAACATACCATTGCGTGCTTCATGACTGCCTGTTGTAACCTTAGTCATGTTCCCTTTTAATTTGCTATATTACAACATAACTCATCTTAGTGTAGTGAAGTGCGATCTCAGAGTTGATATATTTAAGTAGCAGGCGGTGTTGGGGGCACAGCCCCCCACATGGGGGGTGCAGGGGGGCTTGCCCCCCTAATTATAGTTGGAGTAGACTAATATGGTTTGTCTTTTATTTGTTTCTGTATGTACTAGTGCTGGAGTATAGTAAGTGTTGGTGTCCTGTGTTGAACTTTCGAGATTTTGGACTCAGTATGTTGAATTTCGAGATTTTGAGCTTTTGAGATATCAAAGTGGACCCATATATATATATATATATATATATATATATATATATATATATATATATATATATATATATATATATGTGTGTGTGTGTGTGTGTGTATCAACTCTAGAACTGCACTATAGTGGAGACAAATTTCAGCGAAAATTCAGTGTTAGCTCTCACAATCCAACAAGCTGTGGTATAAGGAGTCATGACATTCAAAATGTTGAAAAAAACCTAGTGATTCTACACACCTTTATGAAGTGTAGGAATGCTGAAAACTAGCTCTGCATAGGCATACAGCAGTTGAATATTTTCAGAGGCGACCAGAGAAAAACTTCAGAACAGCACTTTAACATTCTACAAATGTTTATGTTTTTCATATCGAAATACAGAAATTCTCCCACTTTCCCTAACTAGCTTTCCATGATACCTATTCTTGTTAGAAAAGGAAGGAGAATAAGCAAGGGTACTAAAATGAATGGCTAAAGGGCAGTATGGAAAACGCACACTTCACTGCATCTTCTTCACAAGAATAATTGTCCACTGAAAACACTCTTTATGAAATTATAAGCAACCTAAAAGATCTATGAGCTCATGAGCAATTGTGTTTACTTGCAAGTATATTGAGGTGTCTTAATAATCATCGTCGAATGAGAGGGAGCTAGGACAACCCCCCCCCCACACACACATAAGAAACTTTTAAATTAATCACAGTTAATCTGAGTAAATTTTATGACTCATGTTTCACCAAATTATGTTTTGGTATGCTGTAGTGGATCCATAAAATATATTTGAATTATAGAATTGTCTATGCCTTTCCACTCACTAGTACCTTCACTTTTCTCACAGTTACATTTATACCCTTTGTATTTCACCCCAAATTATTTCCCTCTATACTTCATGAAAAAAATAAAGTGCACCGATAGCCTTAATAATATTCTTTTCATCCTGTTAGATATTTATCAAAGGATGTATCTTAATGTTCATTTATGTTGTAAAAGCCATTCTTGTACCATCCAGGTTTTACTTCCTGTGTCAGGATTGCATTAGCTGGCAAAGCCATTCTTGTACCATCCAGGTTTTACTTCCTGTGTCAGGATTGCATTCATTGGCTGTGCATTTCTGGAGAAGGCCTCCGCTTTTTGGTATCTGGGATTTAGTTTCTGATAATGCTACTGCTTTTGGAACCAGTGCAGTTCTCACTTTGGAACATATCACAATAGATGGTTTCAAGTTCTAACCCTGCTTCTTGTGGACAGAAGGCTATAGTTATTAGCCGCAGGACTATAGGAACTAGCCCATTTTGCAAAAGTAAAGAAACAAGTGATTAATGTTTAATCAAACAACAGCATAATTTTGAAGTTTGTTTAGGGAATGAAAGTATGCTTTTTCAATGTATGTTTACTGATGTAATTGATTTTCTCTCCTGAAGAATTCTGCCTGGATATATTGTTTAGCAATGGATGGATTATTATTCAATAGTATTCTTTTATTTCCCAGGTAGCTCTTGGTGTTTTATTCATTTGTGAATACCTAGAAAAACACATTACATTATGTTTATTCCAGGTGCCTATTGGACAGACAGGGCATAGCAATTAAAGCACAATTTCATTTCTAAATGTTTACATGTCCTTGACTCTTATACACACTTTAAACATAGTGATATTGCTTTCTCAGTTAGTCCTATATACTCAGCACATATTCTATTCAAAACTGTTTTATGGAAGCTCTCCTTATTTATGTTATTTGCTGATCTATGTAGGATGTTTAATTATTTTGTTTCTCAGCAAATTAGTGTAAAGTCAGAATTTCCTGCAAAGACACATTCTTTCCTTCTTTGCTTGTAGGTTATTCTTACCAGGTCTAGTTACATTTTTTTCTCACAGAACTGTGGACTCTTCTGTCCCAAGTGTTGTTGTATTGTCAGACCGAGTTAGTCTTTTCTTTAGAATACAATAATGTATTTTCCCAGATTTTCTCCTGCACTTTCCAGCTTTTAAAATATCCCTTGATTCTAGTCCTTTTAAACCTGATTACATTTTTGGACGTTCAGAACTGCCTTCTCTTTATCTAGCAATTGATTTTCATTTAAGTACTTATAACATTTGCAATGTTCTCAATATTGACTTTGCTGGACCGTCTTGTCTGAACAAATTAAATAATATATATTTTTTTCTGATGAAACATTTCTTTCATTTTTGGAAAGTTTTCAGAAATATTTTTTAAAGCTTAGAGTCAATGTATCTCTGTATATTACTTGTCTGTCTCCTGACCTTTTCATCAAAAGCTTTGAGTGTCCACTTACCTTGTCATACTGAAGGTCATTTCCACAGTAACCTTTTCTTTTCCTCTTTGTGTCAGTAAGCTGCTAAATAAACTTCTTTGACTGTTTTTTTTTTCTGACTCCCTTTTGACTTGTTTAGCTTTTGTAAGCCTTCACTCATATTTTTTCTGTGGATTTTTGATATTTTATTCCACTGTGATTTTCCTTTCATCAAGAATAGTATGCAGGCATTAGTAGCTGATCCCCTAACTGTCCTGCAGCTAACCAGCCCGACAGAAAATCTAACTTTGCCCTTTCATTAAAAAAATGAGTTTGACTCTGCACAACTGTTTCTTCTTTTTAGTATAGTCACTCAACATTTGTTAGGCACCTTTCTCATTTCAAAATGTGGCATTGAAGTCTGAGAAAAAATAATATACATAGAAATCCAAGTATTCACAAAATAAAGCATAAATTTCAAAATGTATAAATGCAGCAATATACGTGCACAGTAGCTAATTAATAAACTGAAATGGATATAAACATGATTCAAACAGATAAAAATTATCTGCTATGGCATGTCTTTGGCAGAGTCTTGAATGCTGATAAGGTGGAACTATTCCTTAAACATTGAGACAAATGTTTCAAAATGTAGGTACAATATCAAGGTCTATAGAGTAATTGCTGCTTCCTGGGTAAAGCAAACATTAACTGAAGGGTAGCATACCTTCACCAGGTCCTACAGATAAGTTGGTCCCAAAATCTTATTGATTATCTGATAAACTGGCATCAGATTCAGTGACTGTAATACTTATTTATTTTATTTTATTTTACATTTGTTAACAGGGATGGTCCGACTGGACGAGGTCCATTTGCAGTGGAGGCCCGGGGAGAAAGGCTCCACATAATTAACAAAATAATAATATTATACAAAAGGAAAACAGAGTCATCATAGCAGAAAATTAAAAAAAAAAGCAAGAGAAAAAAAAAACACAAGAAAATTTACATATATACATTTTGTTAGTTGTGAATAGGACAAAAATCACTAAAAAACACATCAAGGATAAGGGATACCATTTATTTAATAAAGGTGGTGCAGTACCAATATTTTGAATCACCATGATTCATAAAGTGGGTGATACATTTTGCAGGAACTGTAACTTTTAAAAACCTACAGCAGTAAAACTTAAGTAAATGACATGGCTGTAGTCTAACCTAAATAATTCCACTGAGCTATAACCACTTCAGTTAGAAGCAAGTTACTTTATTCTGCTGATGTACTTCACATGGAGAAATGGCTTCTCACCAGTGCCAGAAATCAGGCTTTCAAGTGTCAGATCATTATATTAAAATACCCTCTGCCTTGGTATAGAGGTTGTAAGGGACTGGGTTTGAATAACTGACCCATTATCTGAGTAAGTGGTTGGCAGGCATAACACTGAGTGACTAGATGTCTAATCTCATATCTTGCAAGGAGAGAAAGGGATTTTGTCTTACAGTAGAGTAGTATTTGGTGGTAGCTGTCATACGTCTAGCTTTTAATGAACAAATGCCTTCTGAGTGTTGCTGTAGACAATGCACTGTAAGAAATCACTGAGTGCGCGGACTTACCATTTAGGATGATGATGATGATGCACAGTGCATTCTTTTAGCAAGCGATGCTGGGGAAGGAGGAGTATGGATGAAAACTCCTCACCAGCTGTAGATGATGGCCTCATATTCATCTACTGTTGTCACCCATTACTGCAGCAATAATCTGGTAAGTGTGATCAGTGGAAGGCTAATCACTCATGGAAAGGAAAGGTCATTCATGAGTCATTATAAGGAACTACAGCCTGAAGGATAGAAGAATAAAAAGCACAACATAAGTGAACATGGTCAAACTGTCAGAGATAAAACATCATTATTCTGAATCATTTTCTTATGTTTTTCATACTGATCACTTCTGCAGCTGCCTTAGCTATATCGGATAGATCCTGCCAAAGATATAATGGCCAGCCAGTTTCCAAAACTTCAGGGCACCTTCCATGCACCCAGACTGTACAGTGGCTCAAGCTAAGCTGATTAAAAGACAAATCTGGGCATGAAGACTTTCAGAGCTTTACGACCACCAAAGACCATGCTGCTTTGAGGCATTTAAGGTTCGATGGTCGGCTTGCACTTTTCTTTGCTGGGCAGTTAAGTTCCCTTTGGAGAAAGAAAAGAGAAAAAAAGTCAATTTTCTTAAATTTTGTTATTATTGTATTAATTTTGCCTTCAAGAAAGTTATTCTTTATTATTCTAGGCGTGTTTTTATTTAACAGTGTCTCAAGACTGCAATGCCCTTTTAAACGGACATTCATTTCTTTCTGTCATTTTAAAAGTAGTGTAAACAAACTGAAAACATATTTTCTGTGGAGAAGTTGTGTTTATTTTTTTGAAATGTGGCTGGCTGTCACAGTGTTGTAAAATGCTTTTTACTGTGTTTTTTTTTTCCTGTAAAAAAGTAGTTTTTTGTGAAGTGGTAGTTTTACTGGGATATGCTGTTTGTCTTCCATGGGAAAAATGGCACTGTTTTTGGCTTGACCATGGAACAGACTACCATTACTATGACTGGTCCTTCTTCCAGCCACAAAAACAAAAAGTTAAGCAAACAGCCTTTGCCACTACAGCAAGCTAGCTATTTGCCTCAGCTGCAGGTGGGAGACTCTGCTGTGGCCATTTGGTATACCTCAGACCACTCATATTTTTCCCTGGGATCCTCCTGGTATAACATTTATAGCAACTGTGAACTGAGGTGTAGCTATGTCCTCTGCAGCTGTTGGGGTTCCCTCAATGGGAAAGGGGAGACACTCTTTTTGGTCCTCTGAGAGGGAGTAGGGAAGGTTTCTCTGTTGTGTCAGAATGCTGTGCCCATCTCTGGGGAAGCAGCTGCTAACATTAGTATCATGGATGGCCTTTTCTGTCAAAAAGAAACAGAAAACAAACCAGGCATGTATCTGCCCCTCCTCAAATTTCTTTTGATATGAGTAGTTTACTGGGACTAATTCATGGTTTAATTCAGCCTATTGATACTTCTTGTAAAGTAGTTTCTGGTAAAAGAAAGAGGGATTCCTCTTTTCCTGAAGAGATTCAAGATTTGGAATCTGAACAGGAAGATGCAGGCATGAATTCAGAGTTTTGTCCTCAGATTTCTGATTCAGACTCAGAGGAGAACTCAGTTTATGATTTTCCCCTGTAGAGGTTTCTCTTTCTCTGAGATTATTGGTAGAATGTCCCAATGTTTTCAGTAGAAAACTACTGAAGTTTCTCAGTCCCTCAGAAAATAGTTTGAGTTGTTGCAGAAGGATTTTCCAGAATTTACACCCCATTCCTTCTGTCCTGTCTGTCCCTGAAAGGAAGCTAGGGTATATAAAGTTCCTCAGTCTTTTACATTTTTATACACTATTCCCAAACCTCACCTGGCAGCTGTAGCCTTAGTTAATTTCACTGCTGCTAAGCACTTAATTAATTCCAGTCCTACTGTTTCTAATAAGGATTGGAAATTATGATAGGCATAAGGAAAAAGTATATTCTTCTGTAACATTGATTTTCGGAATTTTGAATTGTCAGTTTCATATGTCAAAGTTTGTTCTGACAAATTGTGAAAGTATGAAAATTGTTTTACCTAACCTTTCTTCTTGTGAAGAAAAATCTCCTTTATATAACTTAGTTTCTTCTATTGCATAGGTCACTATTCATTGTTTGCAGTGAGTATGACTTTGTTGATACTCCTTCCAGGGCTATGGCCACTGGTACTGTTTCAAGGAGGTTTGCTTGGCTACATCCTCAGAACTTTCCATTTTATGTATCAACAATATTTAACATACTCCCCTGGACAGAGATTTAATGTTTGGTCTGTCTGCTGCAGATGTGAACAAAAAGTGGGATGAAAGAAGAAAGCTGATCTAGGAAATCTCTAAGATTTTTCATCACTCCTTTTCTAAATTGTCCAAGGGATTTTCTTTCCCATCTACTTTTGGCAAAAAAACAGAATAACAGACAGCAGAATTCAGGTAAACATATGTTTAAGAAAAAAATGACAAAGGGGGTTCCAAAAAGAAATCTCAAATTTCCCAAAACCAAGGACAGTGAAACAAGTCTGAATGACTGTTCAAGAGATCTTATGACGCCATCCCAAATTGACCATTTTTCTATTCTAGAAAGTCTGAATCTCTTTTTTTTTTTTTTATCTTTGGAACAGATTGTTTCAGACAAATGGGTTCTGAAATTCATTCAGCAAGGTTGCCAATGATAGCGGGAGAAAATTCCTCATTTCCAGGGGGGCATCATTCCTTATCCTGCAGGTCAGACTCTTTTGCTTCATCCTGATCTTTACTGGTTCTCCTTCAGAAGGTTGAATGGCTGAAATCTTGAAATGCATATGGTTGAGACCATATGCTCAAAATGTCAGAAGCTCGATCTTCTGAATGGGGATTGGCATACAGAGCAGAATGGGAGATTTCCCTTTTTGCACTGTAGTGCAATCTCAGAGTTGGAATAAATAAGTAGTGGGGGTGGGGGGGGTGCAGGGGGACTTGCCCCCCTTCAGAAACTTTGTTTTGTGTTTTGTTCTTTTGTTTTTACTTTCCTTTCAGAAGGTTGAGCTTCTGAAATTCAAGCATATGGCTTCGGCTATATGCATTTCGAGATTTCAGCCATTCGACCTTCTGAAGGGGAGCCTCTTTATTACATGCTGTCCCAAGAAGTGATAGAACAAGTTCCTCCTTCCCAGGTGGGGAAGGGGTTTTATTCAAGGATATTCCTAGTGACAAACAAAGAAAATGATTGGAGGCCAATGCTGTATCTTTCTTTCTTTTCTACACCTGTTTGTGATAATGCCCAAATTTTAAGTGTTGTCACTTCACAACCTGTTACCTCTTCTTCCTTTTCCTTGTTAAAATATCCTGGCAACACTAGACTTAAAAGATGCTTATCGTCACATTTCAGTTCATCCAGACTTAGACTTTTCTTAAGGTTTTGTGTGTCTAGATCACACTGTCAGTTTTCTAACTTACCCTTTGGGCTACCCACTTCACCAAGAGTGTTCACAAAGTGTATAGCTCCTGTTATAGCTCTTTGCATGCTACTGGATATCCACATTATTATCTTTGCAGAGTCTTTTTCAAGGTGTCAGAAATCTCTCTCTTGATTGAGAGATCTCTTATAAAAACTGGCATTCCAGGAGAACATTCAGAAGTCTTTCTTGACTCTCTCACACTGGATTATGCTCCTGGGATGTCAACTAGATACCTCAATTTAAAGAACATTTATTCCACAGGAAAAAATAGAACTTTATCTAGATCTACTTCTAGGAGTTTCCACTCAAACCTTGGTCACTGTGAGGGAATACCTCAGGATTTCAAGTCTCATGGCATTTATGATTCTCATGATACCCCTAGCAAGACTCCACATGAGAAAGATATAGTGGTATCGGAAATCTCTTTGGTTCCAGCATCAACACCATTTACCTTTTCAGATCCTAGTGCTGGGATTTGTCATAACATAATTTTTTTTGGTGGAGACAAAAGATATGCTTAAATCCAGGTATTGACTTCTCTTTCCCTGCTCCAAAGCAGTCAGTCATTACACATGTTTTGGATATTGCTTGGGAAACAGTTTCTAGAGGGATAAAAGTGAAGGGGGTGTGGAACACCAAGGACAGATGTAAGCATATAAATATCAAGAAGATGTTTGTCCTGATCAAAGCACTCAACTCTCTGAACCATCTTTGATCCCCAGGACCTCTTCAAGTGGTTACAGACAATACCATAGTCATGTGGTACATCAACAAGCAAAGGGGAACCAGGTCAACCCCCCTTTGCAGACTAGCCATGTTAACTTGGGATATAAGTTTACAGCACAATCTCAGTCTACAGGCATCCTTCATTCAGTCAGAGCAAAACTGTGTGGCAAATCAGGATCAGGGCAGACTCTCATGAATGGAAACTAGATTAGGGGTCTTCCAAGATTTGATCCATCTGTGAGGAATTCCTTAAGTAGACCTCTTTGCCTTCTCTCTAAACAATCAACTGGCAAAATTATTTTTCAGTACTCCATGCAAGAAGGCTTGGAAGACAAATCCCTTTTCTTTTCACTGGACAGGAATGTTCTATATGCCTTTCCACCCATTCCACTAATGTTCAGGGTACTTGTGAAGGTTCAGAAATAATTTCCCATGATTATTGTGGCGATACCCTTCTGGCCCAGGCAACAATGGTTCTCCCTTCTTTTGGAAATGTCCAGGGGCAATTACCACACGCTTCCTCACAGACTAGATCTGCTCACACATGACCAGTGGTGTTTGATGCAATGTGACATCTTTAATTGACTGTCTAGATGGTAGGGTCTTAATTCCCTTTAGGTACCTGTTTTCTGAAGATGTGCAGCAGGTACTAATGGGGGTAAGGAAGCCTGTTACTAGAAAATCATATATTAGCAAATGGAAAAGGTTTTCTAGTTAGTGCCAACCAAATATCCAGCACCTATTTAGGGCTAATTGTTCTCTGGTTCTACACTATCTGTATAAGTTAATATCCTATGGCCTTCCTTATCCCTCTAACAAGGTTCATTTATCAGACATTTCAGCATGTCTGCCATGGATCCTCCTCTTGCAATGTAGTCACATGTCAAAATGTTCTTGAAAGGGTTTTTACATAGGAGGACTCCTAAAAAACAGGTGGCCTCTTCTTGGGATCTTACTTTTGTGTTAGAGAAGCTGACACTTGCTCCATTTGAAACAGTTAATCTGATTGACTTGAACTTCTTAAAATTGAAAACAGTTTTAATGATTGTTCTATCCTCTGCAAAAAGGGTGCCTGAGTTGCAAGCTCTTATAGTGAGTCAACCCTATCTTATTTTCCACAAAAACAGGATTTTTTTGACAACTAATCCTTCTTTTATGCCTAAAGTGGTATCTAAGTTTACTTTAAGCCAAACTATCCCTCTCCCCATTTTCTTACCTGAGCTTAAAAATGGGAGGAAAAGGATACTCCATACCTTGGATGTCGACAGACAACTCAAGTACTATCTTGACAGAACTAAATATTTCAGATCTTTAGCTCAATTTTTCATTTCTTGTGAAAGTAAGAAGAAGGGACAACCTGTGTCAAAACTGACTATTTCCACATGGTTGTCTAATGTTATTATCTTTTCTTACACTCACAATAACAAACCTATTCCAGGCAGGGTCAATGCCCACTCTACCAAGGCATTGGCTTCATCTATGGCTATTTGGAAAGGGTTGGATTCTAAAAGTATTCTAGAAGCTGTTTCTTAATCCTTTGTGCATAAATTTAAAACCACTATAAGCTTAATTCCTTCTCTAGGTCTTGACCAAGCTTTTCTACATCCATGATCCTGGAGCTTTTTCCTTCTACCTCATAAATATAATTAGCTATGATAATCTACCTATATAGCTAAGACTACTGCGGCAGTGATCAGTATGAAGAATGTAGTACAGCTGTGTAAGCCAAACTTACCATAACAGTAGATATTCAAATAATCACTGCTGAAGTAGCTACTCCCTCTCTCCATCCTCCTCCTGGTTTTTGGTTTGTTTTTTATGGCAGGGTGTACACATTTTTTTTTTTACTTTTCCTTGCATTGTCCAACCCCCCACTGGTAGGAAAGCTCTGAAGGACTTTGTTCCCTTTTAGTCAGCCAGGATTGAGCTGTTTGACAGTTTGAGCATATGGAAGGTGCTCTGCAGCTTTGAAATTGGGCCAGCAAGTATATCCTTGACATGATATAACCTGTATAGCTAAGGCTACTGCAACAGTGATCATTCAAATATCTGCTGTTATGGTAAGTTTGGCTTACACAACTGTGCTATCTCACATGCACATAGAACTCTACATTGCCACATGTAAAAAATGGACATATATAAGGAATAGACACAGCATTAGTGAAATCCTGCATAATTATGCACCCTGTTTTTGCAGGGTTGCAGCTTATCTAATTTATGATTTTCCAGTTTTACATGTAAGCTAGGTTCCCTCTGTAGCTTTCATAAGTGACTGGAATGAAGTACTGCAGAAGCCTTAGACTTGAGCGGGATCATCTCATCCATAATAATTCAATTCAGGACATCTGTGTTATTACCTCTTGGCAGTATATACATATATAGTAAAACAGAACTACTGTCAAAATGAGTCTTTGGGCACTGTAAAGGGCAGATCAGACATTCAAATGAGCTATGCTCAGATAACGTTCTTTCTATTCTGACTGATGTGTAGAATGAAAGCCTATGCATCTCATTTGTATGCCAACCACAAAAGGACTTCATATTCTTAAGTGAAATGGAATAGTCATCTGAATCAAAAACTGCCAAGAAGTCATTACCTTCACCAGTGCAGTCTCAATACTGTGACAGCATCAGAAACTGCAATGTACAAGAACTAGGGACTCTGAAGTCAGTAAGTGGGTCTTTGTCTGAAATTTTATAAGCAGCTTAACAGACTTCCCTTAAATATCAAGGTGGGAAGAAAAAAGGGATAGCTTTCTGTATACTGCTATTCTAGTAAATAGGTTTATAGGTTCATATGTGTGTACTAGGGTAATGGTCACTAGGACCTTTTTAAGCCTAACCATGCTTACCAAATCTCTGGCAATTTCTATTACCCATGATAAATGTAAGCAAGGGCTTGGGAGATGAAACATTTACAAGCAGGTGACTGGGAGATGAACCACTTGAATTAGGTTAGGAAGGATCTTTGCTTCACATGGATGGAGAGCCTGTACCAGAGAAGGGGTAGTCTCTGGGATACATACCTGGCTCTCTAGCAGGTCTTATTTATATCACAAGCAAGGTTTAAGTATTTAGAATGTGTAACTCTGGTGCTGTTTGTTTTGCAGATATGGAAGAGATCCATCAGGGTGGGGCCTGACAGCACCTTGTATGCCAGACATAGATATCTCCTCAACAGGCTATAGGAGACAGAATGCAGGGATAGGGCTTTGAGGTGGTCTGCTTAGGACATGTTACTTATGTCCTGTATTTTTTTAGTGTGGAACCTCTGCGGATGTTCCAATTGTTAGATATACCTGGTTATGTACATATCAAAGAGGGGAATTGTATTCAATGATATGTCTGATGAATGCCAAATACAGTGAAACAATGACTTCCTTGGACCTAGATACAATACTTTTGTTCATATGTTGGACAACATAGAATGATTTCCTTGCTACTGTAGACACATGATGGTCAAAGGCTATAATACTGTATACATGGTTCTCCAAGTTCCTGACTATTGGGTCAACTGTTAGGGATGTGTTGTTAATATGACAGTTACTAGGGGTGGATGACTTCCAGAAAGATACTATCAAGCATTTCTTGGCATTTAGTTTTAGTCCATGGCTTTAACACAAGTTGTGTGTCTTGGTCAGACCTTCCTGAAGAACATTAGTGTCTGTGGGGGATTCTATGACTGCTCCTAATTTGCAATTGTCTGCAAGTTTGATCAGCCAGAGGCCCTTATTATTGGCAATGAATTCAGTGAAATAGGTACCAAAAAGGAGCAGTCACAGGACTGATCCCTGTGGAACTCTGCTTGTAACTAGACTCTTTGTAGAAGTGGACCCCCAATTCTAACTTCCCAGGTCCTATCTATGAGCCAGCTGGCTATCCTGTGGGTGACATAAGGGTTTATACCTAACCTCTTGAGTTTGTCAACAAGAACTGATTGTGGTATTGTGTCAAATACCTTGGCTAGGTCAACATAGGCAGTGTGAACCATTTTACCCTCATCTCTTGCTTTATGACCTTTTCAAAGTAGTCCACCAGGTTGAGTATGCATGATCTACCCTTGATAAGACCAAACTAGGTTAGGACAAGTCTCTGGAGATTTCCTATGTCACTATGGATCATTTCCATGATAAGTCTTTCCATGGCTTTGTATATGAGATTAGTGAGATATACAGGTCTGTAGTTTCCAGGGTCTGTGGGTGGGCTGCCTTTGTGTAGACAGATGAAATTCCCCATTCATGGGGCACAAAGCCTAGTTGGAGGCCGTAGTTAAATAATGATTTCAGAGGGCCTGATAGGTCATGTTCCATGCTATTTAAAAGGCATCCTACGATATTTTCTGGTACCATTGATGCAGTGTTTTTGGCCTTAGAGAGATAACTGAGGAGTAGCTCCCTAGTAATAGTAGGGGAAGTTATATTTGATGGTATTTCCTGAGCGGAGGCTGAGGGGGAGAGAAGGGTAAAATTTGAGATTAATTTGTCTAGCAGTTGGTTTGCTATGTCTTCTGGCTCAGCATAGGTGGTTCCATTAAGAATCAGCTCTGCATGGAATTGAGTATTGCTTTGAGGTTGCGGACATAGTTTAAGACTGCCTAATGGTTTTCCTTGGCCTGGGAGGCCCAATTTACCTTAATTTTTACTCCTCTAGACTTTATTTGTCCTCTAAGTTGTTTGTTTAGATTCATGCCAGCATTTTTATCCTGCTGGGTGCTAACTCTCTTAAATTTTGCTATGATTTTCTTCCATCTGCTATACAGCCTCTTGATGTTGTGATTCCAATAGGGCAGCTTATTTTTTGAGTTAGTTTTGTACTTATTCCTGGTGGGTACAGCTGCCTCTCTGGAACTATTAGCATCTTATATAGGGTTTATCTGATAAGTTTGGTGTAGGCAACAGTGTTCACAGGGTTCGGTTTGGGGATTCAAATTTTGTCATTTTATCACCTGATATTAGGAAGCTACCCTTAGAGTAGTTCCTGAAAATTCCAGGGTTAGCTGGGGTTCCCGGTTTTATTTTTACTTCAAGGGAGATGGTTTTGACTTCTGACCTTACCAGACAGGACATTAAACTATGAGGTGTGCCATGCTCTCCCATATTAGTGAGGACCAGATGCAGTGTGTTTGTGCCCCTTGTAGGTATACTGACAGTCAGGTCTAGGGAATTTCTGTTTATAAAATCCAGGAATCTATGCTTGCACATTTGGTGTCATATATGATGCCCAGTTAATAGTGTTGTGATTAAAGTCGCTCTTGAATATGTTAATGGGTTGGGTGGTGAGTGTTTATAGTAAGCTTAAATTCTTGTTATTGATTTCCCGAGTCATAGAGGGGGACCTAGAGCTTGCAAGGAAGTGGTATGGGATTTGGATTACTGGTATGGGATTTTGCCTATGGTGATTTAAACATGGAGGAGCTCAAATGCATCATCCTGTTTGACCAGCCTTGAAGTATATTTATTTTTGATGTAACTCTAGACCCCTCCTCCTTTAGTCCCTGCCTATGTAGTAGCTGGTCTAAATGTGTGGAAGGCATTCAATCATTGCTCTGGCAGGGTGTTCTCCGTGGCTTTAAAACCATTTCTCAGTGACGGCACAGACGTCAGCATTCTCTAGGATAATGACAGGTTGTAGGGAGTGGGGTTTCTTGTTTCTTGTTTAGACTCTGATTCAAGAAGTGGTAATTGGAGATTCCATAAGAGGATCTGTGTGAACTCCCCACCTTTCCCAAAGAGCCATTGAATAGGTATTACCAATTCAGTGTGCACATATCTCAGATTCCAGTATAATTTCCTCACTATTCACTAATCTAAATTGTACCTAGCATATTCAAAACAAGGTCCAGACATGTAAGATATCCTATATTACAGCACAGCAACCAAGAATAGACTTGGAACACAATTGTCCTGATAAATGTCACTATTTCAGACCAGGAGATAAGTACATCATTGATACTTTGTGTTGAAGAACCGTATTATACTATGAGTGCTGATGGACAGCTGATGCTGGAGAATAGACAGACTTGGGTATTAACTACTGCAGATAAGTCTGACAGGAGCAATGCCTTCTTACTGAACATAAGCGATAGACTGTTGGCACATTTGCTTACAAGTTCTAAGTCTGTCCTCTTCTATAACATCTGCTCTCCACTGTTATTGTACCCGACATTTTCATCACCCTCATCAGATGATCCACATGGTTGCACATTAGATTGCACAAAACCTTCACAGTTAGTGATATGTATCAACTGGTGCTACCAAATATATATCATCTGTGACACTCTGTATCATAACATTTGTTTGTATATTCATTAATTAATTAGTGTGATTGTTTTATTTGTTTATTTTGATAATAAATTTGATTTAGGCATAAATAAAAATTTATTTTTTTATTAATGTGTATATGTATGCATCTATGCATCAGTTTGGATAAATATATTTAATCAGGCCAAATACAATGCATTATAGTATGATAAGACAAATATGAGATCAGAGTAATATAGTGTATTCAGTAAAAACTGCAAGAAAGACCCAGACAAGCTAGAGTCTTCACTCTGTAATATATTAATCCTCTTGTAGTGGAGACCCATGAGATATGTGTAAGTGACCCCTTAAGGACATAGCAGTGTTTCAGTTACATGGCTTATGAATGCCCATGACTATTTACTTGTTATTTTTTTGCAAAGAAACTAAGTACAGCAAAGTAGTATAGCATATGCATGAATCTGTATAAAGTAAAGGTAAAACAATGTTACACTTTAGTAATCACATAATTCATATCTTGAATATGGAGGGTCTATATCATGTGTTCGAAAGCTAAAAAAGAGCAAACGCTCTTTTACTGACACTTAAAAACTACTAAATATCAAAGACACGGAACAGAGATTTTTTTTTCCCCCAGGGGAAAAAAATAGCTGCTCTGCAAAAAAAAAAAAATCCAAACACAAAATAAACTGGGAAAAAAATCAATG
>NC_056729.1:402199410-402209410 GCF_019279795.1 Protopterus annectens | reverse complement strand
TGCAGGGTATTGTGGAATCCCATTTCAGGCATCCTGTACAAAATTATTGTAAATGATCCATACTGGTACATGGACTGTCATTTAAAATAAACAATCAGGGGAAGTGTGTGTGTGTATTGAATAGGGACACACAGATGAACTGTAGGAATAAACACAGGGAAAGTGGACAGGTGAAGCATCTTAATGTACAACAGTGGAGGACATTTAAAAGAAGACAGTTGTAGCAGGAACACTAATCACATATCAACATGATACAGTACTGACTGCATAGTATAAATGTATATTATTTGACTGTCATACAAGGTGACAACAATGGAGAAGATGTCTTTGTGATATGAGCATCCTGACATGTAGAATGGAGAGGACATCTATCAAGAATGTTATATACACTAGGGGGTTACTTGCATATTGTGAAGCTGTGCAAAATGAGTTGTCTGAATATGACTGTAATGTCAGCCGAGGTCTCCACCAAGTGGGACACATAGTTACAGGATCACGGACAACAGTAAACTGAAGCATGCACAATCATCGACAATATCAGAATAATACCACCAATAATCCCATGTCTCTGACAGAACATATGTGATTGTGAGTGATCATAGATGTTTTTGTCCTACATACTTGCACAACAACTATGAAATATCAGCAATTTATGAGGGTAATCAAGCACACCGCCCTGACACGGTAACATCTACTGGAGGTGTTAGAAGGGACACTGCTATACCTGTATGTGACATTATAAACAACCCAGGCTAATTGAGAGGTGTGCATGGTATATATATGGTACAATCCACACTGTAACACATGCCATCAATGTTGCCAAACAGGTATGTATGTACTGTGTGCATCACTTACTATGCAATCTGCAACAGGACCTTGTGGACCAAATTACCATTCCTCTGTCACCGTATACTGAGAATTATCTTGGTTCGAGAGGAGTAGAAAACAGCAGCAGTCATCTCCTTTCACAAAGGTGGGCCACCAACCAACCCCAGGAAATATGGACCTATAAGTCTAACTAGTCTCATCTGCAAGGCCATAGAAAAAATCATTATGGACCTAATCAACAAGGACATAGGTAACCTTCGAACTCCAGATCCAACCTAATTCAGCTTTGTTAAGGTGAGATCATGCTTATTAAACACAGTAGACTTCTTCAACAAAGTCATCAGATGCCTGGATGAAGGTAAGACAGTGCATACCGCCTGTGTTGATCTGGCCAAAGGTTTTGACACAATTCTCCAGTCAGGTATCATTGAAAAACTGTCCCATCTGGGGATTAACCCTTACGTTGGTAGATGGTTAGCCAATTGGCTAGCTGACAGAACACATACTGTGAAAGCATGTAAATAAACCTCTTCCAGTAGAGCCATCACCAGTGGTGTACCACAAGGATCTGTGCTGGGTCCTTTACTGCTTAGAATCTATTTTGTGGAAGTCCAGGCTAAAGTATATGGCCTTTGGTTTACAAAGTTTGCTGGTGATTGCATATTGGGTGCAATCACTGAGTCTACCAACAATGTTTACATATTACAGGAGAGGATTTCACAGGCAAAGGATTGGTGCCAAAGCCATATGGTCTATAAAGAAACACCGACATGTGTCATTATAGTTGCCTTCTGCAAAGTGTAATTCCCAGCTTATTATAGCACTGACAACAATCCCCTAAGGTCAAACCCAGTGGTGCAAGACCTGGGAACACAGGTAGATAGCAATCTGAACTTTGACCACCAAGTTTCAGCAGTTGTAAGGAAAGCCTTCTACACTGTGCACATCATAAGTCAGGTCATCATATCCAGGTTTGAGGGTGTTATAACAACACTGTACTGAAACCTCATCAAAACACTAATAGAGTACAATGCTCTCTTTTGCATGTTCTTCACCAGACACCTGCAGCAGCTGGATGGAGACAATAGGGTTTCTCAACAAGAAAATGCAGGGCCTATAAACCATGCCATGACATACGTGGATAGACTGAAAGCCCTGTCACTGTACTCTGTGTCATACAGGATGAGGTAACTTGTGCCTGACCCTACAGGCCAGTCTCTGACCCTGTGTTAAATAAAATCAAGAGATCAATACACAGGAGGTTCAGGTTCAAAGGTTTACTAGTGTACACCAGGAGGCAAAAAACGTACAAGTACAGAATTTTGTCTAACATGAAACAGGAAGTATACAATTTTTATAGTCTTTACATTCAAGTTGTGCCCACCTTACGGACGTGGTCAGTCACAGGGCATCTACATCACTTTAGCTTACAGTCCTCTATTCATAAAATACTGCTGATGCTGTATATTTTTAAAAAAGTTTTCCTCTGGCAACATTACGGCCTTGCTATCCACCTAGTCAGGCATAATGTCTTTCTGTAAAGTTACTTCTTCAAGGTTTCACATCAGTTCGAAAACAATAGCAGATTCAGTCTTTTAGTACACTTCTTTGTTCCCCCTGTAACACTTTCCCAACAGCTGCGTGTTATCTTAGTAACACATACACAAGGCCAAATCATCCCAGCAGGAAAGAGCAGAAGATTTCATTATTTCACATATTTAATTTCCTGACCCAGCAGATAATCACTTGTGAAAAGCATAAACATTAAGACTTGCTGAGCTGGCAGCTGCCAGGGTCAGAGATCAACTTGCTACAAGCCACACTGCAGTTTCAAAACTACTTGCAACTACACATGAATTCATCCTTTTTGTTATATCATTAATAGAATAAAATGCATTACATACTACTTTGCTTTTAAACTAGCATTTCACATATATTTAAATACATATTTTTCTAACATTTTCCCTCCTATTAATACTTTTTATTCTATTTTGAAAGTATGCATAATGTCATTTAATCTCCTAACCTCTGCCACTAAGGATTTTCAGCTAGGTGAGTCATTTGATCTATACTTCAGAAAAAGTTTCGTCTGAGATCAATTTTTCAATCTCAATATCTTGGTACAAAGTTTCAGTAACAGATACATCAATAAAATCTTTGATTAATCTTTTCATGCAGGGAATTCCACAACAAACACATGCTCCTATTAGGAGTAAACCCACACAAATAGCAATCAGAATATTCATTAGGATGGAACCCCACCCCCCAAATAGATTCTGGAAAAAGTCCGTCAGTGGGTTTGGGCCTGGTTCAGTCATGGCTGATACTTGCTGAATTACCTCTAGGTGGTTGTTTATTTCATGCCTGTTGTCCGGAATGTACGCAGAGCATTCTTCTTTGATAAGCATGCACGTATCACCTCTCACCACTAGGGTGAAGTCAAGAGCAATTCGATTTTGTAGCACAACAGTTCTCATTGCATTCAGTTCATCAGTCACCGGTTCTAGGGCAGAGAAAGTTGCATTACTCATTACTTCGAGAAGTTTCGACAGCTTCCTCAACTCCCAGATTGATTTGACTGCTCCATATGCTGGGAATATTCCTGCCCAAGATATAACACTGTCACTCAAGTCCATATGAGTCAATTTGCTTTTGTCCTTTACGTTATTATGGTCTTTCCAGCCAGCTTCGATCCGTCCTACTGGATTTACAGGTTTCTCAACTGGACCTTCAGGTTTTCGGACTGCTTCTCTCACGTTTCGTATCTTACCCAAAGGTAATTCTGCAGTATGTCTTATAGCCGGAACCAGATAACCCAAAAAACAACTGCCGGACCAATTCTCAGGTAGCCATTTATATGCTTTTTTCCCACAAATAAAATAACAATTTTCTACTTTAGTACTAATACGTATTAACCCTGCATGAAACATTTTCTGGTCTATAACTGACAATTGTTTAAATTACACAGGATTCTTGCGAATTTCATTCATGGTTGTTTTCACTGAGTTCAAATATGAGTCATAGTTAGTATTGCAAAAAGTATTGCCATTACTAGTCTTAATATAACACCGATAAGATATTGTTATATTACAATTGCTCCAGCCCACCTGGAGAGCATAATTTTTATAAAAACATACGACTCCCTTTTGTGTGACAGGTAAAAATAAGGCTATTTTGTACTGTGATCTCACAGTTCCCGTATCAAAAAGTAAATTCTCCCAAGTCTCATTTATCCCCAGAGGGACAGCGGACATTATCAGTCCTCCATATGCTGTTGGTATAGCTGTACAAACCCAGCAATTTGAAATGTTCATAGTCTCTGCATATACACGTTTCATGGCTAGGTATGTGTTAAAATTTGGATGCCAGTCTATAGACAGTTCATCACGTCTTCTCACTTTCACTCGTGTGGTTGAGTGCAGGAAAAAAAACACAATAAGAGAAAAATTGTCACACTTATAGTCAACAAATGCACAGCTAACAAAATAATTATGCAATAGTTCTGGGGTTGCTCTGCTTTTCTGTTTGCTTTACTTTTGGCCATTTTGCCCTTGTGTATCTGTCACAAAGTTCTTATCAAGTTGAAAGTTCTTTACCGGTTTACAATGCGTCAAATGAACCCAGGACGTCCTCTCAGCTACTCTGACTGCAGTAGGCATTGCCAACAGGACATGGTACGGACCTTCCCACTTTGGACTCACCCTTTTCGTCACCTTCAACCAGATCCAGGTACATGGTTCCAAAACTGCTTCTACCGGTTTGTTTTGTCTTTCATCTGAAAAAGAGTTAAACTGCAAAACAGATTTATTCATTAACAGTTTCTTTATATAATTAGCTAATGAACTGTCAGCCTCCTGCTCTGCAGGCATGAGAGCTTTCCACTGAGGCACATAATATGCTCTCCCAAAAACATTTTAGAGGGAGTCAAACCCTTTACATTTATTTAATTCTAAGAAATCCATACAAATAGTGTGGAATGGGTATGGTGGTATAGGAAAACTTCCTTGCTTGGTTTTAAATGCTCCTTGTGCATGGTGCTTGTTACAAGTATGACAAGCTGCACAAAATTTTTTTGTATAATTTATGTATCCATATGCTTGAAATATTCGATTTACTAACTGTACCATCCCCCCTGTTGAGACATGGCACTGCCCATGGCTCAACAAAGCTGCATAACTAAATAAATTAGACGGCAATATCGTTTTTTTTTACTTGGAAATGTACAGTCCATTCTCAAAAATTGCACCTCGTTTTACCCATTTTTGTTTTTCTGCTTTTGTAGTAAGCATCTGCATTGTTTTTAACATGTCTAAATCTAAAATCTCAGAGGGTTGTAATTTCTCATTTAAAAATAAAGTTTCTGAGTCTGAGGCTGCTTGCTTTGCATCTGCATCAGCTCGTGCATTACCTTTTGAAATCTTATCCTGTTGTTTTGTATGAGCTACACATTTACAAATAGCTACTTTGGTAGGTAACTGAATAGATTCTAATAGCTCCAAAATTAATTGCGCATGATTAATAGGTTTTCCACTGGATGTAATAATTTTTCTATTTTTCCATTGTTGTGCAAATACATGTACTGTAGAAAAAGCATACTGACTGTCAGTATATATGTTTACACACTTGTTTTTTGCTAAAGTACATGCTCTCTTAAAAGCTATCAACTCTGCTGCTTGTGCAGATAAGTTGTGTGGTAAGGATTGAGCTTCTAAAATTTTAGTGTCTGTAACTACTGCATACCCCACCAGATTCTTCCCTGTAGAGCCCCTTCTGCATGAGCCGTTCACGTAATATGTCACCTCAGCATTATCCAAGGGCATATCTGTAAGATCTTGTCTAGGTAAAGCTAACTGTTCAATTTCCTGCAGGCAGCTGTGTGGTGTGCCCACCGCAGGAGTTGGAAGTAATGTCATACATAGTTTAATTGTCATATGAGGTTGGCTCAGCAGTATAGTTATACATGAAAGATGTCTAGCAGGAGAAAGGTATGCCATTTTCTCTTGCAGTAAAATTATTACAACTGCATGAGGCACTCTCAATGTGAGAGGGTGGAATAACACCACTGAGGCCGAAGCCTGCACTGTCATTGCTGCTGCAGCTACTGCTTGTACACAGTGAGGCAAAGATTGCACCACTGGGTCTAACTGTGATGAATAGTAAGCTATGGGGTATTGCTTATCCCCATGTTGTTGCTTCAATACTGATGTCATGTACCCTTGCTTACAATCTATGGTCGGAAAGAACCGTTTGTGATAATTTGGAAGTCCTAAAACCAATGAAGAAGCTATCAACTGCTTCAACCTGCAGAAAGCCATTTCTGCTTCTGTTGTCCATTGTGAAATATCTTGTACTGTCATTGGTGTCTTATATATCAAATCAGTCAGTGGAGCAGATTTCAAAGCATAATTTGGTACCCAGCTCCAACAAAAATTAGTTGTACCTAAGAAAGACATTATTTCTTTCTTAGTTGTTGGTTTGGGTGCTTGCAAAATTGCTGTTTTTCTTTCTTTATTTAGTATTCTACCTTCATTGGATATCACATATCCCAAGTATCTAACTTCTTTTCTCCAAAGTTGTAACTTACTTTTGTTTACTTTGTGTCCTTGTATTGCTAAAAATTTTAATAATGCTACAGTATCCGCCCTGCACTGCTGCTGGGTGGGGGCTGCTAGCAAGATGTCATCTACATAAAGTAGAATTTGACTACCTCCCGTTGGGGTCAATCCTGCCAGGTTGCTAGTCATTTCTTGTGCAAATATTGTTGGGCTCTCACAATATCCCTGTGGTAGTTGAGTATATATATACCTTTTACCCTGAAATGTAAATGCAAACCAATATTGACTATCAGGATGTATAGGTATTGAAAAGAAAGCATTGCTAATATTTACCACAGAGAAATACTTCTGTTGCGGTTTCAAATCATTCAACAAAGTATGTGGGTCTGGCACCATAGGTGCTCTAGGTATTACTGCATTATTTACAGCTTGTAAATCTTGTACCATCCGCCATTCCCCATTTGCTTTTTTAACAGGAAATAGGGGTGTATCACATGGTGAATCAGGCGATTCTACCAGTACTCCTTCTTTGAGTAATGCTGCTATTATAGGCTTAATTCCTACTTCTGCATCCTTTTTCAAAAAGTATTGTCTTTTCTGTGGTCTAAAAGCTGACTTTGGGGTAATTGTAACTGGTCCTGCTGTTTGAATAAGCCCTACATCTGACTTGCCTGTTGACCACAGAGATGTTAGAATTTTACACAAGGCCTTTTCTTTTTCTTTTAATAAAAATGCTAATCAGCTGTCCTCACTAGATTGCAAGTGTACAGCTGTATGTGTCTGTGTCAACCAATTCAGTTTTTGTTTTTGTATCCCATCAGTCTGTTTCTCCCATCTTGTTACTTTTTTTTTTAAGTCTGCCCATTTAACACTTTTGTTTTTTGTCAAGCTGACATGTGGCAGTCTATTGGACTTATACAATTTCATGAATTCCTGAGGTAATGAACAGCTTACTACACTGTTTTCCTCAGTATCCCATTATAAAGTTCGTAATATTAATCTGTTAGCAGGATTTTTGAACAATTCTTGCTCATATTCCTTATCAGGTCCTGGCATGGTACAGTAGTATGGAGTACAATGTAACAAATGCTGTTGATCAGTGTCAAGGGAGGGGACTTTACTGATGGCTACATTCATCAGTTCTTTGGTTACCGCCCCTGGACCAGTCGTAACTAGATCCTGGCTGTACCAATAATAAGCTTCACCCTCCGATCGCACCACAAAAGTATCCATTTGTCTTTGTGCTTCCATACCCTGCATAGTAGGAACTACTGCTATGCCAAATATCTGCATAAGGTCTCTTCCCAGTAAGTTTACTGGACATTTTGCAGAAACTACAATTTTACTTTTCTGAGTCATACCTGAAACAGGGTCAGTTATTGCTATATTATGGGAGAGTGGTTCCCTGTATAGCTGTCCATTTGTTGCTTTTACTAATATATAATCAGGTGATTCAGAATGTTCTGGTAATTTGGAGGGGTGTATCAAAGTCCGTGATGCTCCTGAGTCACACAGGAATTTGACTTCCCTTCCCTCCACCAGAAGTGTCACTTCTGGTTTTGAATCTGCTAGGTAGAGCTCCAGGCTCAACAATGCTAAATCTAAAATTTAATTTCCATTTTTATCTAAGTCAGTTTGTACTTCCTCTACTCCTTCTACTACATTGGTATTTGTCTTTTCTATTCTATTCTATTCTAGCTGTTACTGGTAATTCCTGACTTTCATATGATGTATCCTCACTATCATCTAGTCAGTCCTCATCTTCTTTATCTTCTGTCATTGCTTTCTTATTTTGTTTACAGTCCCTAGCTAGATGCCCTTTTTACCTGACTGTAATACAAATACTTCAGCTCCATCTTCAGCAGTGAAGACTTGCGCCTTCTTTTTCTTTTTACTATTAAAGTGTCTTTCAGCATGTCTAGCATACTCAAGTAAGGCTTGTAGCCTGCTTGTTCGGTGATCTATCATATGCTTTGTAATAAAGCTACTGATAGGGGCAATGCAGCCTTTCAAAAATGCATTTTTTAATTGTTGTTTAAAGCATTCTAATAATCTAGCATAATATCCATCTATTGTCTCATTTTCCTGTTGTATGCATTGATTAATGCAAGTCCAGTCTGCTCTAAGTTTCCATTTCTCAGAGATTCTGTCTGTCAGACCTTTCACTCTGTTGTCTAAAAATGTTTTTGAATTTCTAAGCTTCTGTTTTTGTACAATTTGCTTCCTCAATCCACCTGTGTGTTTGAGGTATGCCTAGTTGGTGCTGCTTTTTTTGCCTGACCTCCTGCATCAGATTTAAGCTGTTTAAAGAGTTTAGTGTAAGTTTATCTAGTTTACCATCAAATTCATATTTGTTAACACATTTTGTATAATACCTAACATATCAGCATGCTGTAATTGCATGTATTTTGCCTCTTTGGTTAGGGGCGGATCTTGCAAGGTTTTAGTGCACTGATTACCCATGTCAAAGAAAATGTTACGTAACCCTTTTCTTACCACGTGGTATCTTGGTTCCTTACACAGTTTATCTAGAATAACTGCCTACCTTATTCTGTTTCCCTGATCTATGACAAAATATACAGTAATTTCTTATGTCCCTGATCTGTACAACAAATCTATGACAATTATGTCCCTGATCTGTACAACAAATCTATGACAATTATGTTTACTGTAACCTAGTCCCTGATCTAAAACATAAAAAAGGCAAAAACCTTCCTACCTGAGCCTCCTGGTGATGAAAGTGTTCAAATTCCGCTCTTCGGCCACAGATCAGAAAGTGGACAGCCTCTTTACACACAACAATTCAGTCGGAGGTCGTTTCACTCAAGAAGAACCATTTTGGCAACTTCTCCTGCGCAGATTTATTACCACCCATACACTCTGACCTGTAGCTTACCAAGGGAAATCCGGCTCGAAGGACCAAACTGTCAAATAAATTATCAAAGAATCAGACTGTAAAATCATTAGGCTTTTTAAAATGACAGTCACCAACACAGGAGGTTCAGATACAAGAAACTTTACTAGTGTACACCAGGAGGCAGAAAACCATACAGTACAAGTATAGAATTCTGTCTAACATGATACAGGAAGTAAGTCTTATTTTATACATTATACATCCAAGCTGTGCCCACCTTACTGACGTGGTCAGTCACAGGGCACCTACATCACTATAGTCTATAATATTCTATTCATAAGAAAAGTGATGAGGTTATACTTTTTAAAAGTTTTCCCATGAGAATAATACAGCCTTGCAAAGCACCTGGTCAGTTATCTTTCTGTGAATGTTATTCTTTCAAGGTTTCAGTCCTGCTCGAATACAATAGTCAGTTCAGTTCTTAATACGCTTCTTTGTTTTTCTCGCAACATTAACTTTTAGCAGCTGTGCTGATAATATTCACAAGGCCAACTATCTCAGAGGAAGGAAGAAAAGATTCAATGCCTTATACATTCATTTTCCTGACCCAGCAGATAATCATTAGTGAAAACATAAGCTTGCTGAGCTGGCTACTGCCAGGGTCAGAGTTCAATCACACTGCAGCTCCAAAGCTTTAAGCAATTACATGTAAGATCATTCTTACTGCCATATTGTAAAATAGAATAAAATGCATTACATACTA